>NW_010425425.1:0-17914 GCF_000710305.1 Buceros rhinoceros silvestris
GAAAAATTAGAAAAATTGATCAAAAGGACAAATATATCAGAAACATTTCAACAAAAGTTACTGTGTCTTACAGAAGAGTTTATTTGATGGATAAAAGGTGATCTGCAGTCAAGACAATAAAATGTAGTTAAAATCCCTTTGTGGATCCTTGCCTTCGGTTCAAAGGCAAGCATTAAGCAGCAAAAAGGAATACATAAGAAGCAAGAAAAAGGGAAACTGTTGATAATTAACAGGAAATATGAACTGTACAGAGTAGACAATCATTCTGAAAAGCCAGAAACTTGACTGAAAAATCTGCATCTGGAATGGATGGAATTCAAATAATTCTACAGTAAGTGAGGAATGAAGCGTGTCCTAGCCATGCTCGTAGGCCTGTCAGCAGGCATAGGAACAGTCTTAATTACAACACAAACCATACTGATAATGGTACCTGTGCTCTGTCAGGGAAGAGGTAAATACTGCACGTGGATCGCGACCTGCTCGTTGGGCAGCACCCAGCTCCCGTAAACATTCAGTCCTTAGCCCCAGCTGCCTTGCACCTTAGCGTCAGAAAATACTGAGGTACTGTATGTCACAGCGATGTTCGGTTTAATGCGTCCCGGAATGTCCTGGAAATTATGGGAATCTATTGCCAGTGTTGCGCCAGTATGATAAAAGGGTGAAAGAATGACCCAAGTTACAGTATGTTTGCCATTTGTCCCTTTAAAAATAGCAGAATCTTGATACAGGATTAAACTCAAGGAGAACCAAGGATAAGAACAATGATTGTAGAATTTGTTCATCAAGGGTGAAAGAATGACCCAAGTTTCAGTCTGTTTGCCATTTGTCCCTTTAAAAATAGCAGAATCTTGATACAGGATTAAACTCAAGGAGAACCAAGGATAAGAACAATGATTGTAGAATTTGTTCATCTTTAATTCTTCTTTTGGCCTTCGTATTCAGGTTTCACTGTGGCTGTAGGAGGGCTCCGAATGCAGATCCCCTGACAGCTCCACGTGCTGACGTCTGGTTTGAAGAAAGTCAGGACAGTGAAGACGCTGCCCAGAGAGTGCCAGCATTTAAACATTTCCAAATGGCAGTGACCCAGTGTCTTCTGTCTCCTAGCTAATGGGGACTAAACTACCTGTTTCTAGTTTTCAAATTCTTGATTCCTCCACGGCACAACCACATTCTTCTCAATTCTTTCAGTCTCAGATACCTGATCTCTTTCTGTCTCCGTATGGCTCTAATTCTGCCTGCCAAGCCTCCTTCAGGGAAGGCTCTAGACATAAATTCAGGACTCTTAACATCTGAAAAGGTCATTAAATCATCACATAAAAGGTGAAACTGGACAGAGAATATATTCCAGTTTTTCCTGTATTTATCTGGGTTGGCCACATTCTTCTGAAGTCGAACTTCCAAAAGGTTTTCCATTGTGCTAAAATATCGTGTGGATACACGGCCAACCACTTCCCTCGAGAACTAAGCCAGCTACAACCCTTGCTGTTAAAAAGAACAACAACAAAAGCTGTACTTCAAACCAAACTTTGTTTGGCTTTAGCTTCTAGTTGCTTTTTCTCATTTCTTTACTGTCTCACCAACACATTAATTTAGCGTACAGCTAATTTTATAAATGGGGGCCTGAAAGCAAGACTGGCTGCACAGGACAGGAAACCTTCCCGCGGAGATAATGCACTTACAGGATTGTTTTAATCTCTTTGAGGGATTGATTACATTAACTTGTCGAGGTTCCATTACATTTACCAAGAAAACATACAATTGCTCGAAGATCCCCCGCGCCGAGGGGGTTTTGGGGGCTGCAACAAAAAAACAAGTAAAACAAATAAACTTGTAAAACAGGTGTTCTTGTTTTACACTTGGTTGCCACACTAATGGCAGTGATCGTTTTGAAGCACATCAGTGCCGTAGCGGCAATGCGCAGACCAGCACGCCCGAAGCCCAGGATGTCGTGCAGATGCTGTGAGCACCTGCTGTGCCGATCGTGGCGATGGGCAGCCCAGCCCGCAGCAGCGCGCTGAGGTGCTGAGCACGGCTCACTCCCGTGACACATAGTGCACTTGGCTTTCTGACTTCCTACCTCGGGTTTGTTATGCTGGAAATGGGGAGAGTCCAAAAGCGCATCACCTGGGACTTCTGCAGGCTAAAGAGCTGGTGGCTGCTCACCTATGGTGTTCAAGAGGCTGGATTTGAAGACCCACGTGATCCCTTCTGATCTTTGCTCCTGACGGTGTAGAAGAAACGCAGGCTATACAAGATCCACTAAACCACTACCACAGAGCACTCCAGAAGAGCAGGAGTGCTATCAGTTCTTGCTGTTTTAACAGATGCCACAGGAGCTGACAAACCGGGAGGGTTGTCCCTTCACAGAGGAGGTAGCACAAATCGGCTACAGTAACTGTCTTTGCTTTTACTGTGAGAGAAGACTGCACAAAAAGCTACGGAGTGTTGTTTGACCCGGCTTGCCTGAGAAGTGAACTACCACTCATCTTCCAAGAGCATCCAAATTTTCTGAGTTGCTTATGAGCTTTTGGACATTGCCATGTATAGGCAGATGGGCAGAGCAGCAAAAGGTGCTCTTTTAGCAGGTGATTCAGAGCACCTTCTGGGTTTTACTGCCCTCGCAATTTTTTACTTCTCCTGCTGTTTTATTCTTCTACACGTAGAGGCCAATATCACCATTACTCTCTTTCACAGAAGTACAAATTAAGTCATGAGGTCAGTCCACCCCTGTGAATGTAAAGACCAAGACAGACAAGTCCGCAAATGAAAGAGTTGTTCTGGCATGGGTTTGTTCTCGTCTGGAGACATACACTCAGCAAATTCACCGGATATTTATTTTGGAAATGCATATAGTGGAAACATTCGCTTATAAAAAATTACCCCCAAAAATGAACATTATTCCAAAAGGGAAGAAAAAGAAAAAAGAGCTTTCCAGCACTGCATTCTTTTGAATCACCCGAAGCTTGTTCAAAACATCTGTACTCTAGAGAAAGAAAATACAATTTGTAATTGATTCTCAACTGCCTGCATTTTCCTTATGTTTCCCCTAAGCCAGAAAATGGGTAGTGCAATACTCAATACTCTCTGGTCTTCTTCTCCATCAAGCGTCTGTCTTGATTGAGTCAAGGAAGGTCTTAGCTCAGAGACTCCATTAACAGTAACTTCTTTTTATTTGTAGATAAATACTCCAGAGCCTCTTTGTCACCTCCCTTTTTATTTGGCAAATCAGTAACTTGACACAGACCTGGTTCCGCTTTAACTGTTTCTGCCACTTTTCCCTCCAGAGCCTATGGCTCTTCTAATAGATCTTGTACAAGAACCCCTAGAGACATAGATGATTCCCAAACAAATTCAAAGGAGGGTTTACTTCAGCCACAGGTTTGTATGTGATGGTTGCTATTGCCGTTGCTATTCCTCTCAAATGAAAAATTTAATGAGGAAGAATGAAGGCTCCACTGCAAGCTGGCAAGCAAACAGGTCCGTTTTATGTTATTCTTAATAGACAGTGGCAAAAAGATCTTTTTTTTTAAATATTCTTGTTCCTATTTGCTCAATAGACAATTAAGAGTACTACTCAAAGATCATTATAGTCAAAATAAGACTAAGTTTGGGGATTTCTGGTTTCAGCCTCATTTTTTTTCTTCCTCAAAGTTTTAAAACATTAACTTGGACTTATTTCTTCCTGAAAATTTTGATGTATTTAATACATAATAGGTTTAAATATAGTTACAAAACAAGAGATACTGTATAAAAATTTACTATACGTGTAACACCCAAATTGTTAGAAAAACATGGTGGTTTGTTCTGAAAGTTTAAGACTAACATTCTGAATATATTGTTTGATAATATCCATTCTTCTTACCTTCAGACAATGTTCAAGTTCTTTCTAGCTGTTTTTCAACTGATTTAATCCTCCTCCTCTCTGGCTTATATTTAAAACATCAGCCTTTCAAGCTCGTCACTTTAAGAAATCGCCTCACGTGCCTTCATAACACAACCAGGTAGAGTAATAACATGACTAGATAGACTCATGACACGACCAGATGGACAGACAGATAATCGACGGGGGGGTTGTGGCCAGCCCAAAATCTAATTTGGGACTTCCCCATCTCCACACATAGACAGTCCTCTGAAAACGTGCTCTTCTGCTTCACGTGGTGTGGGTGCAGTTATGCAGTCTGCAGCCCTAAAAAAAGAAGAAGTTTTACAAAGCCCCTTAGCCTGCCACACAGCACACACTACCCCTGCATGCTCGAAGGGACGCGAGAGAGAACCAACCCAGAGAGAGCAAAGCCGCTCCTCTTCTCCTGATTGTGGGCATCCCCAGGTGCCAGCCGGGACCAGGGCGCAGGAGCTTTGTGCACCGAGGGGTGTCTGCTGTTGCTGGGGCTGCTGGAAAGCGCTGGGTGAACGAGGAAGTGAGCAGCTGAGGAAAGAGAAGAGGATGAATGACAGACCTTTCTCCACCACGCTGTCAGAGACGTTGGCAACAGGCAAAGCCTCCTTCTCCTCCAAGCACCAGGCTGCCAGGGCCACCACGGGGCTGCCCTGAAAATCCAGCCCACACCAGCACAACACATTTTTTTTCCCCACTCTGCACAATAACGCGTTATCCTGGGCGCAGATCCAGGAAGCCAGCCCAGTTTCCCTGCTTTGATTTTGGCCTGCCTGTGTGAGTACTGACCTCCTGCATCTTCAGGTCTTGTAAGTACGGCCCTTTCCACACAGACATAGGTATGGCAAAAATGTGGACATATTTGCCACGGTGAAGGACGATGGAATATAATTTGTTTTTGCAAGAAGTATCAAGGTCACCCTAAGCACAGAAATGCCATACCGGCTCTGGTAAAACCAGCCTAGTAAATACAGACAAGAGATAAACTAACTGTCTAGTTTTCCATTTGTCTGTGACCTCTATTACAGTTCCTTGCTCCTTTGCCTATAACCTCTGTAATTGCCTTTCTGGTCCTTTAGGTCAATATGATTATCACTCTCAACACTGCCACTGCTCTCAGATTTTTCAAATGAAAACTCATCTGGAAAGTTACAACCTTATTCTGTTGGCGACTTGCTCAAAAATTAGTGCCTTTGACTAATGCAGAGTACTTTCTCTCAGCAACTGAGCCATATTCAAGAAAAGGGAGTTATTCAGTTTTATCAATTTCTTTTCCTGTTGTTACCATTTACACAAAATAATTTACCTGCCCTCGTAACATGTTTCAAAGCAAACCCTTGTTTCAATAAGTGCTTATTAAAATACAAACACTGGAAAACAGCATCTGGAAGCATCTCGGTCTTGACTAAGGTTACTTGGCATGAATGAAAAACGTAATCGCGCTGTCAGTCTGGTGAAAGTTGACTTTATCTCTGTATGCACTGAGTAAGAAGAGAGAATATACAGCGCCTCGATGAGATCTTGCTTGTGCTCCTCAAGAAAGAGGAGGTGTGGTTTGGTCAGCAATTGTAAACCAGTAAGATCATTTTCCTTGAACTCGTAAGATCATTTTCCTTGAACCCGTGATTTTGAAGTAGAGATTCAATCCAGCCGACAGTGGAATGACTGAGAAAAATGGCATTGGCACCAGTAGTGATAATGCTCGCCCACATGCAAAGCCAGACGTTGCATGCAATTATTATATAAAGGAAAGGTGCTTTCTCCAGCCCCACTCCTGCCATCTCCCACGCAAGGACTTTATGCGTGTGTCTGACTGCTGCTCTTTGAGAGCCCCAGTCAAGCACACAGCAAGTTCCAAAGGCAACATCTTGAAACATTAAAATTTATCCCCAGTCTCCTTTTATTTTCTTTCTTTACCTGTCTTTTCTCTGCCTGGTGTTATTTTTAAGAAAACGTGTCAAAATAAAAAATAATGAACCTCAAATAAGCCTGTTCTCTTCAAATTCGGTGCTGCACACACACAATGCCAGAGGTGTCACGAAAGGAGAACGTCATCCATAAATATGTGATTGTTTGGAATCAGATTAGAGAGACCCATAATCTGTCGGTAACCTCTGCCTGTAAGGTCAAATTACAAATTTGCTATTTATTTCACATAAACACACTATGCTTCCAGAATCTGCTTCCACAGTCCCTGGGTAATTTATGGGGTCCATCAGTCAATAGCAATTTTGTATTAGACTCCAGCTATTCGTACATAAAAATTAAAAAATTGATCTCTGTCTCTGTGAATGTATTGCTGAATTTTTTTTGAAATTTTTTTTTTTTTTAAACACAGCAAAATAAAGCGTGGGAGAGGATAAAGAGAGGCTGCTTCCTCAGTGCTGACAGGAAAACCCTGGAAAAATCACCACATGCGTAAAGAGAGGCAAATATTTACTAGATAAAAGCTAAGCAGAGGAAAAATTACTACCTAAAGGCTGCAGCTGGTTGTCTCTGCAGATTTAAAGGATCAGCTACCAAGACTGTAATTCTAAGAAAATCTCCTATTAATGGATAAAACTGCACTGTTCAGTGCAGGCTGGGCAGTGAGACACAAGGTATTCCTTAAGGAAAAGGAAAACTCCGGTTTCGCTAATTGCAGGCCGCTAAATTTGCTTCACTGGTGCGATGCGGAGCCACATCCTGGTGGCAACTGGTGGCTCCCGTCACCAGTTCATTTCATAGTTCACCAAGCCACCATCAGATTGTAATGACTTCTGGCTATTTCTAACTGGGATTTAAATCAGTGACCCGAAGTAAAGACACTCATCCTATTAGGAGCCTCCTGAGACATGTAAATTCCAGCGGAGCTTTGGGTTTTTTTCTTTTTAAATACTTCCTAAGCTTTCTTCACACAAATATAAATGCTCACAGAAGATCCGAGCTGAAGAAGAGTCAGGCCCTAAATACTGAGGGGAAACCTCGTTCCTTTAGTGACAACTCCAGAAACTTCTGGTTTGCAGCCACCTGTGCATGGCATGGGTGTACAAGATGCATTCAGCAACTTACCAGCTTTAGCGCTGGCTCAATACGTAGATTTTATGTTCTAATGCGTGTATCAGAAACTCCTGGAAACAGATATCTAAAGCACTTCGAATATTTCTTGTGGTGGTTTGTTTCACGTAGATGCGCTGGACTGAACGGGTCAGTTTACAAGCACTGGAAGGACCTTCTGGGCGATTCTCTTTGCTCTTAAATCACCCACTATTACAACAGCAGCACAATCCTGGAGGTTCGCACCTCCATCGCCATGGATACTTTAAAACAAACCAAACATTGTAACCCAGTTTCTCACCTTTTCATTGTAGAACACAAAGTTCCACTCCAGGAAAAAAAAAATTCTATTAATTCCAAATATGAATTGTGGGGAAACAAAGACATTTTAAAACAAAGCTCACAAACAAGGCATATGAAGAGCTTAGGTCATTATAATTCAGAACATAAAATGAACAAAGAGCTGTGAAGAACTGAAATTCCTAGAAATTCCTAGTCCATAGCTAACCCCAATCAGAGGCCGCAGGGCAATTCTTAATCTTCTGTTCTTCCAGCCACCATAGGATCACCAGAGTATTTTTTTTAGTGTATTTTACTTACAAAATGCATCTAGTTACACTATTTGCTTCCTATGTTCCTTCCTGAAAATCACATAGACAACATCTTTTATACTCCCCGTATAAATCAAGTTATTATCCTAACAAAGAATTCTAAATTAAATATTCTGCAGTTAAAACCAGAGTGAAACAGATACTTCCCTTGCTTTATTATCAAGGTTCTAATAACATTTTTAAATATTCAGAAGTACAAACTATTCGTGATTTAAACTAGTAATAGAGATAACTGATGAGTAAAATGTCCTTTGAAGTGACCACAGACAACATGGCTTTCTATACCGGAATGGCACCAGAAGCAGGAGACATTTTACGTCTCAGGAATTAACACCCCTAACATTAGATCACAGACCATGAATCGACCGTGGACCAAGCAGATCCTCAGTGCGGCCCGTGCTGCTCTCCGTCTGTAAAGCGTTATATGTACACACCCCCTCGATGGTCACAAAACATGGAAATAATTCTGTATGAAGAGTAAGCAGAACTTACAAGGCAGAGAAGCATTTAGGCGTAACTGTAGCCTGAACAACTCAAACTTCTCCAGTTGTCTCCAAGTTCAGAAACGGATCTAGAGGATCTGTCCTCCAGATCAGAGAGGACCAAGGAGCAGCCCGAGGTCGAGACCCGCTTTGGCGGTGAGGACTGCTTGTTCAGGGCTTTGCGCAGTAGGGAGGGCTCACAAATGACCGTCTTCGCTGTCTGCCCCACCACGCAGTGAGCATCGTAAAGCCTGTCCAGACCTTTGAGCAGCCAAGCACCAGCTCAGTCCGCCCAGTGGTCTCCAGTAAGCACCAGGCTCTCTGATCACGCAGAAGCCCTGAAGCCCACACGACACGGTGGCTCATGGGGAGGACGGAAGACTGAGCAGAAGGAGGAACCACTGCAGCCTTTCACAGCCTACAGCAGATGCTGTAGGATCGCCCCAGCCTGCAGGCTGGTCCCGGCACCACTGCCTACCAGCGTGGTCACCACTCACGTCAAGTCTACGTGCGGCTGCACATTGCTGGCAGAAACTGGGTTATCATCACAGATTGCCACAATGCTTCGTCGTATTTGATCTTAAAAGGTAATGACTAGGATGCTTGGAGTCACGGGGTTGTGACCCGCTCCCGTCTGGCGGAGGTACAACCACCTACAGCAGTGGCTTAAATTAAATTATGCAATAGGAAAAAAAATCAAGGTTTCCCTTTCTGAACACTACTGCACTTCCTAGCTTCAGCAGGTACATTGCCCTCTTTCCTACGACTCAGAGCCCTAGCTGGAGCTGTCAGAGGGCTTATATTACATCCTGCAAGGCCTCTGGGAGGCTCTTCTGCTATTAAATTATTCCTCAGTTTTCCAGTCATTTGTCAAGAAAATTATCTCAGCTTTTACCGACAAAAAAAAACCAAACAAACTTTAAGCTCAGAACGTGCAGGTATAAACAAGGCCTATAGAACAAAGTAGTCAAGTTCAGAAATGAAAGAGAATTATTTCAGAAGGAGAATACCGAAGTAAAAAAATAAAGTTACTTCAGCTCCCACTCTGGGCACATTCCGGAGCAGATTTAAATCACTGGCGCCTTTTCGGTGTACTTTGCATCAAATTTCATGAAAGATCACTTCAAGTGGAAAAGTATTCAGAAAAGTATGAACGATTACAAAGCACCCAGAAACACCAAGGCATAATTTTACAGTCTAGGGGTGCGTCGTGGATGATAAGGTGTAGCTGGTTAATTAACACTTCAGCCAATCTTCATTTTCTCATCTCTGCTGTTGCTATTTATGTAATTTCTGAGTCTCGCGGAGCCTCAGCTAAAGTGCAGAATAAAACAAAGAGAGGAAAAAAGGCCTTTAGCTCTTTGGGAAGGACAAGGTGGAGCTGGGACAGGGATCACCCCTCGCTCCACCTGAGCCTGCACAGCCTCCTTCAGGCAAAGCTGCTCCCCCAGGAGTGGGGGATTAGCATTGTTTTATTCATCAATTACGGCGTTTCAAAAGAAGCGACTCAAAAGCCACCTTCCAGCCAGCGTAAGGCGACAGGGCTAGAAGACAAAAGTTTGTTTCCTGGCAAGGTCCTTCTTGTCTTTCTCTCTTTGTATCGAACCCGAAAGGTTTGGCTGAGGTTTGGGTTTGAGACAGTTGCATTGTTTCACTTATTTAACCAGACTTCCCTAACAGAACCCGAAGCAGCCTCTCTGCACTCTTCATTAAGGGCAGCACGATTTTGTTTACTTTCCCTGATGATAACGGGTTTTGAACTATTCAAATTGCTTATTTTGAGAACGCACTTTCTAGGACATACTTACACTCCCCGCTGAACTACGACAAGCAGCGTTTTATCACAGCAAGTAATTTCTGCGATACCATCGGAGGCAACACATCATCCAATTTAACACTTATTACTATAGAATAATATATTAATTTATCCTTTAATCTGAACAGCTACTTTATTAAAAATATTCCTTGCACAAAGGATCAAATTAAATCTAATCCCTGACATGACATTCAGTAAAATGGACAAGGCCTAAAGCAACTTATATCCTCTTTTATCTCCTGTATTATTACATACGGCAGGACACCTCCGAGCACTGTTTATCAGCTGTTAATCAGAACGCACCCTACAAGCAGGGCGCTCTCAGAATTTTAAACGTTTCCTATCTTCCATTTGTGTACTTACTAAAGGCATTTATATTCCACCCGTGCAGAAGATTTATGAATCCTATCCTTACGGCTCGTACACATCGGGTATGCTAATTTGTTACGGAGAAATATTTGGGGCCAACTTTGAACTAATAAGCGAGAGGAGAAGAAACACTGTTGATGTGAGAGCTCTGAGGTGTTGCTGAGAAAGACATGATGCAGAGCTGGAGAAAAATCAAGATCTTGAGCAAAAAAGGCAAGAAATGCTTTAAGAGCAGCTATTTGAGGACGAGAGGAAAGGGATGTTTTGAAGAAAAGAGGACTATGTTTATTCCTCCATGAGGTACAAATATACAGGGCTTTCTGGAGGAAGGGAAGTAATTTTCCAGCTTTGCAAGGCACAATGCATGCAACAGTGCAATGTCTTAATTAAAATAAGCCCCCCCTCCCCCCTAAATTAAGAAACCTTCTTTTAAAAATAAATCAGTTTAAATTTGGTATTAAGGCCACCAAACATCCAAAGCACAGAAACACCATCTTCAAATCCGAGAGATCTAACCATGGCTATGATGCATCGAGATAGTCTCATTAACATCATTCTCCTCACCATACGAAAATAAAGTGGAATTCTGTCTTGTTGCCCTGGGTTGTGCTCCATGAGTCTCTTTCTACATTTGCAACTCCTATATGTTTGAGATTGAAGGGTCAGGCACTGTATGTCCCTGCCTTTTCAGAGATGAGGCACTGCCAGACACTTGGAACCACGGCGATAGAAATGCTAACACAAATGGTGATATTAGTAGCTTGTTCTGCAAGTGCTGAATTAATAGTCCCTTAATTTAAATTTACACAGTTGATTTTGTTAAATGATTAGTGCCTTTAAACCTGAGAAACTAATTATGAGCATGGATGGCCAGATAAGACTGAGATTAGATAGGACTTAATTAGTACTTTGCGTTTTTTCCTAGGCTTGACTGTCACATTAAAATTTTTAATAAAAAAAAAAAAAAGCCCAGACCAGACTTAAGCAGAAATCAAAAGGTAAAGTTAATAGTCTTTTACTAAAAAAACCCGAAAGTTTCTGGCAATTTGTTACCTCCTTTGTACCTCCTTGGCCAAGCAGAATAAGAGGACCAGGAGATTTTAAAAAGATCATTTTACAGAAAACTCCAAGCAACTGTTATTTAAGCTTGTCCTTTTATAATTCAAACCATCTCCTTTTCTTATATCTGATGTGTTTTTGAATACATTTAGGGCACCTTTGCTGTGTTTAGTTTTATCACCCAGAGATGTACGTGTAACACTCAGGGTCACGCAAACCTGGTCACGCAGCCATGGTACCTTCATTACCTAAAGGAACAGTCAGTGGTGAAACGCTTTACACTCACAAATAACGTTTTGTCATCAGGATGAAAGGTTAAAAAGTTAAAAATTTCTTGACAGGCTAGTTGATTAAATCAGTGTGTTCCAGATATCCCAGTTAGCAAAGGAAAAACTGTATCTTCCTCATGACTCCATACTCCAAAGACTGTTAAACACCTTGTAAATGCATTTAAATCTAAAAAAAAAAAAAAGCATCACAAAACTTTGCTGTATTTTTGCTGATTAAGAAGTATAAATGCCTTCTTCATTGTCAAAATTTAAACAAATTATACTTCCCAGTACAGCACATCAAGAACCTTTAAGGATCAGGTCTCCCCGGAGAGCATCGTGGCAGTGCCAAGCCTCACAGAGCAAACAAGAGGCATTAAAAGTGGAATGATCCATTTCTCCCATTGAGCTAGTTAGTCTAAAATGTGTTACGAGACACTGAAATCCGTTACTAAAATACTGGAAGACACAGATCAGATTTTTAGCCACCCAGCGTATTTTAACTAACACCCCCTTTCCCTCCAGATTTTATATATTTTAGTGAAGCCTAATTGCCAAACAAATGCAGTTTGAAGTGATGTGTGAGGAAAAATGAACATAATTTAGAAAGTCAGAAAATATTCATTAATTATTTTTTCCAGCCCAATAAAAGTATAAATTCAGAATTTGTTTAAATACATGTTAAACTACTTAAGAATTTCTGTAAATATATGTTAAACTACTTAAATGTATACAGACATAGTACATACATAATCCTCGCGGTTAGCGAAAGGAAATACTGAATGACACCAGCCAGTGAGAATCAACCTTTATTTAGAAAAACACTTAGTAATCACAAACGCAAAACAAGGTGAAAACTTTTTAAACCGTGGTTTCCAACTTAACAATTCAAATCATTATTAAAATTGGCAATTTAAATTACTTTGATCTAAATCAATCCCCTTGAGGAGAAACCAGCCCATTTGGTTTGTCATTGTTATTGTTCTCAAACCTGGTAAAAAAAAAAATGTTTGTAAACGTACACATGCGGATATTTCTCTATGAATAAACTTTGCTCTAAAAGTTTTTCATTAATTTGTGACAAGAAAAGCATTAACTACACCTTAGCATACCTGCGACACAACTCTATTTACCAAAAAATATTATTAAATGGGAATTTTATTTTATAAGTGATGCTATTTCTCATTGTTTCATCATATTAGTGTTATCAGAATTAACTGAGTTTCAGATCATCAAGCCAGTCGCAAGCCACAGAAGCTTTAGACTCGCCATTTGGCACCCAGTATCCTTCAGGGAATACTACGAAACCCACATCTGATCTGTAAAGCCGAACGACACCCTGTCCTATGTGGAGTGCTAGGGTCACCCCGAGCAGCACAAGCACAACTCTCAAATGCCTCCGGAGCCCGTTCCATGAGATGCAGATGGCTATAAGCAAAGGGCTCTTTGGTGTTGTCTTTTTAACGGCCCTGCCTGAAGATGTGCCATACATGTCTTCTTTCATTCACCCGCCCGTAATATTTACAGAGGGAAGCTGAAGACCCAAGTGACACTACTTTTCTCCAGGCTTTGAAAAAAGAGGTGCCCAGAAGAAAAGCTAGAGGCTTGGGTCTCATCTTAAACGAGTTCCTGAGTGGTGGGTGAGAGCCCCAGGCGGGGCTGGCCAGGTGAACGAAGTCAGTGCACTCCCGCCCCTGACAGATAGGTTTCAGCAGGGAACAATGGACTAACTAGACATCAGAGTCCACCCAGCGGAGCTCTCCTGAGATACAGATCTGTGGAAACCAGGTCCTGTTGGCTCACACAATGATTTGCTGGCATGCTCACCTGAGAACAGATTAGAACCTCACTCAGCCTTTGTCTCTATTATGGTGGCTCATGAGCCACCCAGATTGCATACTCCGCCTGAATTAAACGAAGAGATGCTTTTTCCTCTCCACGAGGCTCCCACAGCCTTCCTCCTTCCCCTTTTTCGGTCACTGCTGTAAGACACCAGCTTATTGTTAGTGAACATCAATAATTCTGCTTTGATATCCAGGCTATGCTTTAAGAGTTCTGGTTTCTTCCTAAACTCCTCTTCTTGAAGTTCGCATCACCTTGGGTCCCAGCTAGTGCAGCAGCGTTTCCCCCCTTCTTCCTGTGCACCCAGACTTTCTGATTCAACGCCTGTTTTCACGTCCCTTGGGCTTGACCACAACAAACTGCTCTGTGCCCTTGTTCCCTGGCCCTCTTTCACAAGTAAGCCTGTTTCAGGGTCCTTCCCAGCACCACCACACGCTTCTCAAGTGTCTTATTGTTCCCCTGCAGCAGCAATGAGCTGGCAACAACCACCTCATGAACCCAGCTTGTCACAATAATAATTCGATAGGAGAAGACACTATGATTTCATTCCTATCTAAACCTGGAACAGTTTGGTAATGGAATTAGGACGCTTCCTTTATGTAATCATCCCCGAGTACGTTAGCCAAAGTCAAACTCACAGTGTGTGTCTTCCACCGCGATAATACTACATGTCAGAACGACATGAAACACACCATGTAGATAAGCTGGGCTGGAATTTATGACCCTCCGTTTGCAACCAGCTCCAGAGCGCTGGCGTGCTTTGGCAGTTCAGGGTAGGGAGCAAAGGACTCACTTTATAAGGCTTCATGTCTGAGTTCTTAAAAGCGATGTGAGAACTCAAGCAAAGAACATTTTCACTCTTTTTTCCCCCCAAAGCTGACCCAAGAGAACAAAACCAAGCTTTTTAAATTACCCAGGATTCCTTCTTCTTTTTTTCTTTAATGAGAATGTAAAAGTTTATCATTCTTCTGTTCCATTACCCTGTTTTCTAGAAATAGCATACATTTTAAATTTATTAATTTAAACAAGCCCCTCAAACCAATCCAAAGGAAAGCAGCATAACAAGGTTTTCTAAATCATGTTGAGTCTTGGACAAAGCTTGCAGGGAGACAGGAATTAATCGCAAGATGCCTGTCTCCAACCTTCTGTTTTATCCACTGTACCACTCGTTTCTCTACAGCTAGAACTGTGGAAGTTCATTCATTAGAAAATAATCATGCTGTTTTCTTATGACAGAAATAAATTGTTTTCAGGAACAATTTAATATTCACAGAAAACCTGTTCCTCTGTGGAAATTAAGGCCTGAAGTTATATATGATTAGAGCACACAAGACCTAAGTTGTAAACAGGCGCTACCTCACATCAGTGAGGTAGTTAAGTTAAATTGCTTTGCCTTTCTTGGTTCCCTGAGTACGTCGGAATCAACAGCATCACCGGAGCAATGCCTCAAATGCCACTCTTCTCAATCGCAGCCGTCCCTAGCATAAATTCTGCCCAGTCTGAAGAACTTGCTTTCGTGGAAGTAAACCAATCCAGATACGGGTGTTCAAGTCTGGAGAAACACCCAGATCCCCCATTAAGCTGCCATTCATTCCTTTAGCCACTCACTGGGTCCCACAGCACCCTGAGTAACCCACTGTCATCAGCATAGCAGTAATCACAGCCTCAGCAGTCCCGGGGTCCTGGAAGACTGCGATGTTTGCTCCACTTTCTTGAGAGGGGCAGGCCATAGAGCTGCACGCAGTCACAAACATCTGGCAGGCTGCTACAGCAAAAAGCCACTCTTATGTTTTCTCCGACACATCAAGAATTTGCCCGTTTGAAAGGAGTGGGTGAGCTTTAACCTGGCATACAGGTTTCAGTGAGCTGTGCTGAGATCACACACTCAGATCTTGGCTGGCCTCATAGCAATCCCACTAGCTCAAAGCAGTCAACTTGAGCCGTTTCAATTATTCAGTTAGATACCCGCTGTTCCCATTCAGTTCTCAGAAACGCACTCACAGTTGGTCCCCAGCTTGGTGCTATTCTTGAGGCAGGCGATGTGCAGAGATGCCCTTGTCTAAGGGCCTTGGACTAAGCTCGAGATGATAATGTAGCATGGGCTCGTCTTGAATACATCTTAAATGAGATTTCTTTTCATTCTACTGCCCCATGAGGCAACATGCCTTTTGCTAGGGAAATGCTGAAATGGAAGAAAAAGGAGGCCTGGGAAACAGGAAGGACAAAATGTTCTGGGTCCACCAAATGGGAATTTACATCTCTAAACATAATATTAGCAAAGCTCCTCTTGAAGAAGGTTAGGAAGACATTCAGGAAGAAGCAAGGTCAGAGAAAGGAATGTAAACCGGAGACTGGGTGGAGGGAGCCCAGGAAGAAACTTGAGCAAATTACTGAGAGCAAAAAAGGAAAGATAAGAAAGACCAATGTTTTCCTTTTTCTTCCAGGTCTGCATTACAAGGGCACTGCCAGCGCAACAAGAGCTTTGCCAGTATAACCTCCGTTTTGTCTATTATTTTGCTGGCCCCACGGTGCCAAACAGTACTCAAGGTCCCTAGCTCAGCTGGCTGATGTGAAATCCTTCCTCTAACTGCCATAATTTTAAAAGACCCATTTGGGCCCCTTGCAACTGACTTGCCAGCCCTGCTCCTATTTCTGCCAACCCTTTTCCCCCTCCTGTTGAAGCAAGCTAATGCTGCTTATGTTGAGACATACAAGGGGGCACACAGAGGAGACTGGTCAGCATTTATTTCCTGGACATTAAGGCCAGGTTACGGACAGCCAAACCTCCTCTGTCACAAACCAACCAGCGTCATCCCACCAGGGGCCCCTGTTCTGTTGTCCTTTGCTTCACTTAGAAGTAGCAACATCTGGAGTTTGGGGATACTATTCTGCCACACTTTGCTTGCAAAAAACCGTGGAGGGGCTGGTACAGGGGGAAAAGATTCTAGGAGTTAGTGTATCAGTAGGAAAAGGCAGCACAGGAAGTGACCCAGACAGAGCCCAAGATCATTAAGAAATTGCATAGCTGTGCCTACGAGTTATGCCTCAACCACTGGCCAGGGGATTTAATTCTGTTGGTGGTCTACAGGCTGGTTACTATAGGTTCAGTAAATGCCACTCCTTGCCCTGAGATGTTTGTGTACAATGCACAAAACTGAGCAGTCCCTGACAGGGTAATTACTGAGTCCTGAGTAAGTCACCTTTTGTGTCACGGTATACCCGTCTTGGAGACAACCACATTTATTTTCCTCATTTGGTGACAAAACTCATAGCTGACGTTCAGAGCTCATTCGAAGTCCTGGAGACGAGAGGCCGAAACGGCAGGACTTGGATAATAATTAATTTTTGAACTCTGGCATATCAAGATGATCACACCATGTGTAGGCCCAGGAGGTCGCATTGTAATACCTTGTTAACGGCTTCAAAGATTTTCAGAGACATTTACGGAGTTATTCTACTCAAAAAATCAACTCTAGTACATACATCCAAAAAGTCGATCCAACACGCAGAACAAAGAGCCCTTGCGAGGAGGGTTAAACGCTAATCCGCTACTTTTCCCACTTGCTTGTGGAAGCAGATGTGGCAGAGGAGAGGCTGGGCGGCGCGAGGGCTCGGCACTCATATGGCTGCTACTGCGTCGCGTATCATGGAAGGTGAGTCAGAAGAGCTAACGGAGGGGCCTTGGAAGCTCAGGACCATCCGTTCCGCTCAGTCCTGGTGGAAGCGTAACACAGGAGTACAAAGCTTGCAAATGTGTTTATTACCTCTGACTCCCAGGGAACCCTGCTTTGGTGTTGGAAAAGAAAGAAAACACAGGAGGGTCTGTGCACGCAGTCACATCACACGCTGCTTTGTAAGGAAGGAAATGAAATGATACACAGGGGAGGAAGACCTGATTACTGAAAATTATATATACACTCTTGAGGTGAACAGTCTCCATCTAATTTCCAGGTAAATTAATGATTTACAACGAAACATAGTCTATTCAAAATAAATTTTAGTGACAGACATGCAGCCTATTATGAAGACTTTTCATTTAAATCTTCTAGCTCAGCTCTTTTCTGTATGCCTGTGCACTATGAGACGAGCTGATGGAGAACCAGCAAAGAGCTACACAAATGAGTGGCTTCGCAAAAGACGGAAAGAAAACTGTCACAGTGTAAGAATGGACAAAATTATCCGTGCCAAAGTTAAGCTAGAAAATAGAAACTTTTTTTTTTTATTTGGCACACAAACACATTCGCTCAGCATCACCACAAGATGTTGTGGGGGCCACACGCAGGAAGGGGGTGCCATGACGGATAGTGGAGTAGGATTCACTGGTGGCAACAACCATGGGAGGCTGTAGAAGTCTCTAAAGTGCTGGTTACCCAGCGTGAAGGCACAGACGGGAAGGAGCAGTTTTGCTTCGCCTTGTTTGCTTGAGCATGGTTGCAGCTCCCAGGAGCAGGGCCGGAGCCCCTCACGGCAGCTGGGGCAGAGGTCCGGCAGCGGTGGCAGGGCAGCGGGAGGAGCCGACCGCCACAGCAAAGTCC
>NW_010425425.1:17980-18560 GCF_000710305.1 Buceros rhinoceros silvestris
GGGGGGAGGGCGGGGGGAGGAGCCGCCAGCCACAGCAATGTCAAGTCGGAGATTTCACGATGCTGGGAAATGCCCTTTACAAGTGCTTGCTGCTCCGGCCCAGGTCCAGGGAACCCGGTGTTAGGCAAACCTATGGTCAGCCACCAGTTGCAATTCCCAGTATCTAGGGGGTTTTGACATAGATCTTCATTAAAAAATAATTGCAATAAATTTGCTACCTTTTGTATTTGCTAAAAGGCTACTGCTTTGCCTTCCAAAACAATTATACTGGTCCCTCTCTGTATATATTAAAAGAAAGGAGTACATTGGGTGATCTACCCTTGTGTAGCTTAGCCCTGGGTACCTCCTCTAGGGAGAGACTTGCCTTGCTCCACACTGCAGGCAGCAAGTAACAGGAATATTTCCCATTTATGCACACACGAACATATGTAACGTGATGTGAAAATATATATATATATATATGTATTAGCCTGACTTCCACTTCGTTCTCTGGAGGCAACAACTTGTGTCACCGAAGAGTCCCCAGAGAAACACTCCGTTTGGCAACACTGGACTTTATTATAATTGAGAGCAAAAACAG
>NW_010425426.1:0-5187 GCF_000710305.1 Buceros rhinoceros silvestris
AGGAGACGAGCCGCGAGGGGAGGTCTGGTTTGAGGGGGCCCCGAGCCGGCCT
This sequence comes from Buceros rhinoceros silvestris, assembly GCF_000710305.1. NCBI lineage: Eukaryota > Metazoa > Chordata > Aves > Bucerotiformes > Bucerotidae > Buceros > Buceros rhinoceros. The sequence goes on from NW_010425426.1 coordinate 53, forward strand.
GTCATACACCGGGTACAAAAATTAACGGCGCTGTCTTTCCAGTCAGAAGTCTCTTTTCGTCGCTGGCCTTGGGAGGCGTCTGGGTAGCGGGGCAGGGTGGTATTTGCCCCTGGCAGTCGCTTCCCAGGAGACTGGAACAGGTATGTCAGGTATTTCAGTGCTGAGGGGAGGTCTGGTTTGAGGGGGCCCCGAGCCGGCCTGTCATACACCGGGTACAAAAATTAACGGCGCTGTCTTTCCAGTCAGAAGTCTCTTTTCGTCGCTGGCCTTGGGAGGCGTCTGGGTAGCGGGGCAGGGTGGTATTTGCCCCTGGCAGTCGCTTCCCAGGAGACTGGAACAGGTATGTCAGGTATTTCAGTGCTCCTGGGTTAACCGACAGGTCACTCATCCCCCAGGGCTTCTCCCCATCATTAACTCTAACGACACTGATTTTTGTCCTTCGGTTTACAGCTGCGTGGCCGCCTGTGCTGCCTAGCAACAGGCCAGCAGTAGCTGGGTTACGCTTCCTTAAACTGGTTCAGGAACCTGAGATACCAGCTCTGTGGAGGAACAGAAAGGGACAGGGTGGTTTCAATAGCTGCTTTGCTCTTCAAACTATTTTTGACAAAACAGTGCCACAGGTGATTTATTATTATCATGCAGCTTTATGCAATTCTAACTATGTTTCTTTGCATTACCCACACTGAGATTATGCGCTCTGTGAGTAAGCTTTACTTTGCTTTGTAAATGTATGTTCAGTGCCCTTCCAGAAGCATCAGGGTGTGCTGTACAGGACAGGGGCTGTGGCCACCATAACGTTGCCTGGCCGGAGGAGGAACGCGGTGCCAACCAAAAGGGCAGGTCTCAGCTGCTATACTGGTAGCATTGACCAGTCTGTGAAGACTGGACGAGAACCAGAACTAATCCATTCCCTTGGTTCAGAGCCTGGGACTCCCTGTGAACTAGCTGGAATTAGCTCTTTCTCTGCCCCTAAAGGCAGCCTGTTCTGGCAACTCTGTGCTCTCCTCTTCTGACTGGAGAGATGCCAGACCTGCTTGTAAGACCTAACTCCACGTGCTTGTAGGATTCACCTGGGTGGTGCGGCGCTGCTGCCGCTGTCACTCCACTGCCTCGCAAGTGCATGGCATATCTTACCCCTGAAAGGTCAAAGCATCCTGTGGCATTGCTCCCCTCCCCAATCTTGGAGCAGGGCTGGCAGCTAAGAAACTATTTGAGCTCACTGGCCAGTGGAGGAAGAGGATAATGTCTGTTCAGGTCTCATTAAGGTGCTTGCTGTGGCCTTATGTGAACCTGTCAATAAAACTGAAGGAATTCATAGTTTGGGTCCTAGTCTACTGTAAATGCTTCATGCAGTAAAAATAGTTCTCTACAACCATCTAAATCCACTGCAGACCTCTCAGAAATTTTACATTTCAGTGTTGCAGCATGGGCACCCACAGAGTTCGTGCTCCAATCGCAGTGTTGCAATTTGTAGATGGGCCTCTCAGAAGGTCACACTCACACATCACAATTGGTACTCATGTTCAGACCCCTCCTGGAACTCCTAGTAACTGTCTCGTACTTTCCAGGTCTACTTTTCCTGTCTACAGCCAGGAGGATCTTACCTGACTGGCTCCTTTCTTTCTTTTTGCGGAGATCGTTTGGACTGATTCTAATGCGGAGTGATTTTGCAGGGCAGCCACTTCTGTTTTCTGACTTCCCAAATATCTGTCTCCTTTTAAAAAGGACTTTAGTTCCAGTTTGACATTAAGTTGTTCCTGAAGTTTGACCTTCCCCAGGCAGCCGGGTTTCTATCTCTGATGCCAGCCAGTTCCTGTTCAAACATTACAGCTTGCACCTGATCACATTTCTTAAAAGCCTCATAGTCCTCGACTGTGTACCCCTGAATACAGAGGAATCCAAGACTAACTTTTGTTACTTGTAGTGGCTTTTGGATGGGTCCTCAGAATAACCTTTTTTGTTGTATTTTCAACCCAGTTCATACTATGAGATATGTAACGCTTTTATCAACAGCCAGCGGACTATTTTTGGCAAGCTGCCTTAAGCCTGTCACCAGTGCCATATCAGCAGTTGACTTTGGTGCTCAGCATCTATTCACGTGTCTCTGAACGATCTGTGTGCTGCTGGTTACAACAGTTGCTACTGCCTTACAAAAGTTTTGTCCAAAAGCCAGTTCTTTCTTGCTGGGCTGTGTAGGGCTAAGGTTTAATTGATTCGTTCCCAGACCCCTAACCTTTCTGCTCCTCAATTTGCTCACACGTATTTTGTGTTTCTCTTTTAAACAAGAGGGCCACCCTCAGACAATTCTACCAGAGATCTCTGCTTTTTGTGCACTGATTCTTGTTTCACTGTTTCCAGTGCTACTTATGACAGAAAGTCGTTTCTCTTCTGCCCTCTGCAGTGTTGAAGATCGTTTTGCCTGGTGTCCCACTGATTAAGTTAGTGAACTGACTTAGATGGTTACGGGTATTATTCAAACTGCCTTGTGTTTGTTATCACTAGTTATAACCACTGGAGAGTTTCCTTGGTCTCTCGGAAACTTTTGTGCTTACTAGTTGTGTCATTCATTTGCTTTGTTCGTGTCCCGTTGGCTGCATGATTAAAGCAAGTCTGGCACATGGGAGTCAACTGCTCCCTGCCCTGGCACAGCCTTCTCCCATGTTTGCACTTTCTGTCTGAGAAGGAGTTAGTTAATCTGACTCTCAGTCATACGGCAGATGACTTTGTTGGAAAAAAATAAACTTTCAATGTGCTATTGGCATGTATAAAAATATAAAACTTATTAAATAGTCCTTCCATTGTGTTTGCCAGGGGTGGAGCCTCAGCTGGAGCACCTTGTCTGGCTAGATGTGATGCATTTCAGGAGGACTGTAGAGAGGAGTTAAGAGAATAAGACTAAGGGACACAGAACATGATCTGCAAGGAAAGAATGAAAGAAGACGACTTGTTTATTTTAAAAAAGATTGATGATGACATAATTCTCAGGACTGAAAGGTGGCCATACAGAGGAAATGTAGCCCTTGTATTAGACATCAGAACAGATGTGGTATGGACAGTGTTAGGTGAGACTGACTGGGGAGCTTGAGTGTCTTTGTCATCAGAAGCTTTTAAAAACTGTTAAGCAGCTGTTCCGCAGCAGTAGTTTCAGCCTGGACATTCAGCCCAAGCATTGAGATGGACTGTCAAGGGTCTTTGCATCCCTTTTTTCTGTAATTATTGAATGGCATTTCCTGCTCCATGTCATGTGGGCATACAACGACAACACATCCTCCAGTTTCTAAACAGCCTCTGCTGTGCATAGTTCAAGGAGAAAGGAAACTGAAAGCAGGAATAACAGTAAATGTTAGTTTGTAGCCTTTTAGTTAATAAATATTTTTTGATAATCTGACTTGGGCTATGGCATTGGCGAGAGACAAAGGTCTTTACCGTATCCTAGTTTTGTGGATATAAAATGACCATGTTATTTGTTTTTAATGTGTAAAGGGTGAAAGAGCAGAGGATAGTCACAAGCTTTGAGGGTGAAGGAACTGAGGATAGTTCTGGGTTTTGAGTGGACTACAAAATCATACAGCACGGGTTCCCAGCAAGGCAATTCTAGTAAATGTAAACCTGTAACCCAGACAAAATTTTCCGAAAGTGTTGCAATCTTCCAGGAGGTCCTGGGAAATTGATTTCTCTTCATTTCCGCGATTCCCACATAGGTCATGGTGCTGGCTTTAGTGTTATTTGAATAAGCGAATTAAAAGCCGTTAACGGTTCTCAGATAGGAGCCTTCACTACAGAAGGCTTTTCACTTTCCAATACTTTCCAACTTCAACAGATGATCTAAGAAGTAGGCTGTTGTCCTCTGACTGCTTGCCAAATAAAGATCAGTCACAATTGCTTCACAGAGGCTTTTGTCACATGTGGCACTGCAGCTAAACAAGCAGGAGCTGGAAGAAATTATGCCAATTTGGATGCTAGCAGATGCCACACAAAGAAAAGTAAACATGCTTCATGCCGTACTGAAAAACGGGCAGCATGGGGTGTAAGGTGTGGCCCAACCTTTTCCACAAGAGGAGATGGTTCCATGTTGAATGAAGGACAGAGCAGTTGGTGTGACTCCAAAGAACATGGTACATACGGTGTGTTTTCTACCGTGTTAAATACACCCCTTATCAGTACTCTGTATGCAGGGACAGCAGGAAGCATCTGCTTGGGAAATACATATTGGCCTGTGACTGTCCTGTGAAAGCAGAGTTACAGTTGAAGCAGTTCTACAGGAATAGAAATGGGACTCATACATGATAACAGACAGTGAGATGTGGTGGCAGGTGACCCCAAGCCATGTCCTTCACAGTGCAGGATTTAGCTTGATCAAAACACAGAAATGCCTGTGTGAGAAATTTCAAACTTTCTGTGCTGTTACTTTTTAAAGGAGCCTCACTATTCTCTTTCCTGATTCCCAAGTTTTGATTATTTCCCCATATTGTCTAAAGAATACTTTGCATTAAATCATTACCCAAATGGTCTAGCTTCTGTTTACCACAGTCTGGATTTGGGTAACCCAGCTTTTCCCATCAGCATTTGAATACCATTTCCTCCTTCTTAAGTTTAAAAAAGTACTTTACAGAACTTTGTAAAATGAGTCATATAAGTAACATCACAAATTTTTCAAAATTAGAAGGTTTTGAAAATATAGGATGCTTTCTGAAGAAGTACTTTCTTGTTTTGCAGGCCTGGTGATTCACAGCATGACAACACCAGGGGCCCAGACCTACACTGTGTTTAGCCAAGATGAGCTGATTGCTGTTAACCTTGAGCAAGACAGGTTATTCTGCACAGCAGGGGAAAACAGCTGTAGGATTTTGTCCTTGTGGTAGTTGTCTGTCAAAAGAACCACATCGTGGACAAGTCACTCAGGATCTTTAATGTCCAGTGGGATTCTTTGCCAATGCTGCAAAGCAGCAGCCACAAGTAGGAACTCACATCTCCATTTGCTTCCAGTTACAAAACCTGACAGAGTGGGAAAGCGGTGCTCTTCCAGTGGTTGCACAGGCACAGACCGCAGTGATAGACACCCTAGGCTTCTGGGGAAATGTGTCGGCTGACATGTTCAAACACCTCCCTCCATTTTCCATAGTCGTCCTTCCCTC
>NW_010425426.1:5310-8953 GCF_000710305.1 Buceros rhinoceros silvestris
TTTTGGTCCTGCTCCTGCCTTAGTGGCAGCACCAGTGAGCACAGCAATGTGCCTCCCAGCTGCAACAAGGGCATTCTGTAACATGGCAGCACTACTGTTGCAGCTCAGTGCCAACAAGGAGGATGCTCCCTTACCTTGCCACATCCCCCTCCCGTTCCCAGACACAGTTGTTGCTCTTTGCTCACGGTGCTGATAGCTCTCATCTGACTCACAAGCAGGTTCAACTCACTGAGTTTACAAGAGTTTACTGAGTTTACACCCATCAAAACCTTGGCTTTTGCCAGCTGATGGAACTGAATTGGCTTCCTGTGGCACCAGCACCAATGTAACAGAAGTGGCAGGAGTGCATGACTTGCAGTGGGTTCAGGTTCTTGAAAGCATCTAACTATTGGAATGACTCAACATTTCACAGGACTTAGCCACAAATACCTGGCACAGCAAAAGCATTTGAGGGGCTGCAGTATGCATCCTGCCTTTAACACCACATCCGAATCTCTCTGGCATCCTGGGTGGCTTGCAGCGTGAGCAGGAGGTGGCATTAACCACTGGACTTCACATGGTGCACTAACAACTTCTTCTGACCTTCAAGGTTAGACAGCAGAGACTGCAAACAGGCAGAGACACCTTGCAGCCCACAGGCTGCCATCTGGACCATGTGTAAAACCTCATCTAAGGACTTTGGATGAACTCCTACAGTACAGCTGAAAATGGAAAGCCAAATTCACACAGGACAGGGGTTGGCCTTGTTTCAGCTATAAGGCCATGGGGAATCCAGTCCTGTCGAATCAAAGAACCAGCCAACAAATTTCACTGCTTTGCATTTCAAAAACAAAGCCAGCAAGAAGACGGGGAGAAGAGAGACAAAAAAGCAGTTAAGAGTGACACAGATGAACAAGACAAGTTAGTGCAAATTAAGGCTGAGATGAGGCATAAGGAGAACAGGCATGTATAAATTGTGCAGAAGATTTTGCTGGTGGTAGACTGTCTGAAATGACAAGAGCGTTTTTGTAAGTGAAAAGAATAAGTGATCTTTTGAAAATGGATTTTCTGCCAACTCTCTTATAGTTGATGTGAGGATTAAGGCATTTAGGTAGCTTGTTCCAGAGGAAAGTGTTACTGGTGAAAGCTACTTCTGACACCTTCAGCAGTCTGTGACCCAAAATGTTAAGGGAAGTGGCAGGATGTTTAATTGAATTTCCTGGAGGAGGTCTTCAGGGACCTTGGAAGGCTACAGCACTATGCAGTCACACCTCAGGAGACCCTGCAGGACCATCCTTCAAGCTGCTTGGAGAGCCAGACTTAGCCATAAATTATATACTTTCCCCTGGATAGAATTAAACTTTGGAGCTTTGTAATCTCCATAAATTTTATGGGAGACTAGCCCAGCTCTCATAGTTCTGACACATCCTAGATTTTATATGGTTCCAAAAGATGTACATCCATTGTTTTTATTATTTTTGTATCTTAAACCACAGTCCCCACCTGAAAGGCATCTATAATGGATGTCATTGTATGTGTATGAAAATGTGATAACTATAGAGGCTACAACTTTTTTTCAAATGCTTCTCAGTAAAAAGCAGATGATAGCACTTTTTCTGGTGTCAGTTGCCTCTGCAGACTCCATGGTAACACTAAATGTTGGAGATTATAAACAGGATGTTCTGTATTTCTAAAACCTTGGAGTACAGAAGCAATTCCAGAAGCAGGGGAACCCCAGATTTTGATCAACAAGTGTACAGCACCTGAAAGGAATGGGAGAGGTGCAAAAAGTGAGCAGTGAAGGGTACACTATGAATGATCTTACTCTCTACACCCTATCTGTCACATCACAGAGGTGTTTAAATGGTGCGGTTAAAAACTAAGTGGGAAAAAATCACAGTGGCATGCAGGCTGCTGCAGCTCTGTCTGGTTTATCTGAACAGAGCTCCTTCAGTTAGCTCAGCAAGTCTCTAATCAGCAAAAAAGATCTTAGTTTAAGCATTGCCTGCATCAGCACAGCAGAGGGATATAGCTCCCAAACTGAGCTGCCCTCTCACCTGACCACGTTAACACATAGCTATGTGTCAGTCTTTTCGATCTAAATGTTAACACACCTAACTTCAAGGGCACCAAGTATTGGATTAGTTGGTCTGAAAAGCCCTCTAAGTTTAGCCAGACACTGGCTTCTGGATACATGCCCAGAAACGGTTCTAAGAGTTTATTTAAGCCCATGTTGCCTCTACAGCAGCTCTGCGCTGTGCCATGATCCCCTACCAACAATCATAGGAGACACAGCTGCAGCAGAAGTGAGACCTTCAAAACTTCCTTTACATGTTGCAGGAAGAAGCATTAGGAATGGAATACTTGGCATGCCGTCACAAGTGCAGCACTTCTCATTGCAGAAGAAAACACCATTGGGACTCTTAATGATCAAAACTGTTCTGCCTGTGCCACAGGTTTTTTATTTTGCAGTTTTGCATTAGAAACAATGAGGGCATTTTTGCATTTTCATAAATAACATTCTTGGTCAAAAGCAGTTTACTCAGAAAGCTCAGCTGAATAGCTCTTTTTCTTCTTAATTCTTCTAAATCCACCACAGAATATGTTGGTTCTCCAGAAAACAATTGCTCAGACAGGCCACAACATTTTTGCTCCCATCCAGTGCGCTCTCCCCAACAGTTTCAGCAGCCCTGGAGCGTGTTTGACAGTTATGGAGGTATTTGCCGTTTGCTGACCAGTGGCAATGGCATCAGGCCCTTGAGCTTCTCCCTGGCGTTTCTCCTTTCTCCTTTACGTTCACTGTTTTATTTACTTCACATCCACTGAAATAACTGGCAATGTAAATGTTAATGAATAATAGGCTCATTAAATGGACCTTGGTTTGCCTCCAAGTTTTAGCTGATCTCTCTTAGCCTTGTGAGAAATGTAATGTGAAAATTCTTTGAAAGCCAGAGCTTTGATTTCAGAGGGCAGTAATGTGAGGCCGATTATTATTTTGTAAAGTTCTCAGGGTGTTATTTTTGGAGGCAAAAATGGGAAAAACAGTCTTGAATGAAAATTAAGAGCAAAATATGTCCCTCAGATTTTTGTCAGGATGCTAACAACTGCTCATCCTAAACTGAGGGTCTAACCTCATATCGTCAAATATTAGACTAAACATGGTAATATTAAAATACTTCATGTGCACTAGCACTTGAGGAGCTGCCGCAAAAGGTGCTACTGAATTTGTAGAGCAGATGATCCTCTCTAGGATACATTACACCTAAAGACATGCTGTGACACAGTAAGTACTGCACTGTAAATGGAGAGATATATTATATTTGTTCAAACACTGCTCTGAGCTCATGTAGGCTTTGCTCCATTGATTCTCTTTGACTGTGGCTGTTGGGGTGAGGAGTCAAAGGTGGCAAGGCGTAATAGTAGATAGTTTGAATTTTTGAAGATGGAGACTGGCTGGTTTTTTCATACTAACGCATTGGTCCATCTGGGCTCCAGTATGTCTCGATTTTAAAATCTTCTCAAGTGTAAATTGAAATATTTGCACTGATCACCACATACCGAGATACAGACATTCTCCACCCCACTCCCAACCTGGCTTGAAGAGGTTCTTACAAACACGAACTTTAAAAGTTACAGTCTGTCCCGGTTTGGGCTAGACTTCCTT
>NW_010425427.1:0-2430 GCF_000710305.1 Buceros rhinoceros silvestris
TCGCTGACTTCCGAGCCCAGGGAGCTCCCGACCCCCGGCTGCTGCGAGGAGCAGCCCCCTCGCACTCACTTCAAACCAGCTTTTTTCAAGTCCTCTGGCAGAACCCGGCCCTTCTTCCCGGCCCTGGCTTTCTTCTTCTCTATCCTATCCTTCTTCTTCTTCTGAATGTTCTTGCGACGCTTTTCCTGCCGCTGCTGCATCTTTTCCACCACTTTTTCCGTCCGCTTCTCCCACTGCTTCTGGCGCTGTGCTTTACGCTTCTCCTTACGCTTCAGAGCTTCCTTCAGACGCTCCTCGTTGTCTCGAATCTTCACGCCTTCCGCCTTATAGAGTGCGTTTGTCCATTGCATCTTGGTCTCCAGCTCCTGAGCTTTCTTCTGGTCCTTGTCCTTGAGTTCCTCCAGCTTATTCTTCCTGGTCTCCAGCCTGCTCAGCAGCTGCTTGTAGTTCCTGCCTGTCAGAGGAGTGATATTGCCTTTCACCGCTTTCCTCTTCTCTTTCTTCTTCTGGATCTTGCTCAGCTCATTCTCTGCATGGACTTCGACCCTGTTAAAGACAATCTCGGCTTTGCTCTCCTCCTTTTTGATTTCTGGCTCTACCGGTACCTCCTTAGTTTCTTTCTTCTCCATTTTTGCCTTCATCTTCAACTCCTTTCTTCGGCGCTTCTTCCTCTCTCTCTCGTACTTCCTCCGCTGCCTCTTCTCCAGGACTGCAGGGGGCAACTCTTTGGCATCACCCTAAAAGGAACAGACAACAATCAGGAGCCTTAAAGGGATACAGCAGAGTTAACAGTGTGATGTCCTCAAGTTCCTGACTTCAAACTTCTCCTGCGGAACTCACTGTCTGTGACAGGCAGCTGCGGGCTCAGCTTGTGGAGATACTGAGCATAGTAAAGGCATCTCAAACCCTTTCCTCTCGCTCAACACCCCGTAGCTCTCTTCATTTTCATGCTCTTAGTGCTTTTCCTTCTCCTAAAACACCCAGAGCCGTGCTCTCCTCCAAGCCAGATCCTTTCTTCACGTTTGCAGACCACAGAGGTCTCCAGCGATACCTACAGGCACTTCCTTAGGAGACAGAACTAGCTCAAACCCTTGTAGGATCGTAGTCTTTTCCCCCGGGGTGCTGGGGAGAAATTACAGTGCATAAGCACACACACAGGTAAGAGAGTAAGAGTTCTCATACCTGACCAGAAGCTTTTTTAATCTTCTCATGCAGTCTCTGACGCAAGAGATTCATTGCAGAAAAAGAAGGGGAACCCAGTTCACTTTTGCTCCCTGAAAATGAGAGAAAAGAAAATAAAAATAGTTAAAGACAGGACGAGCTGAACAGAACTTTCTATGGCTACAGGAAAAGCTCCGAGAGCTCTTTAGATGCTCTGAATAGAATGAAAAAATCTAAAGAAACCAAGAATTTCTGTTTCATTGGTTTCTTTGGAATTTCCCCTTTTCTCTCTACATTATCATCCAACCCCGGCAGCCAGAGACAAGCACCCAGCTAGTGCAAGCAACAACTCCATGAATGTCTGTTCTTCGTGACCAGAGAATTAGAGACAGCAATTCACAGCAGTTCCCCAAACACACAAAATTCCGCAATCCAGTTTAAACACCGTTTCCAGGGCGTCACCCAGTGGTGACGGTACAGATTTGTGTACACATGCACCAGCTGCGAGGGCACATGGGGTAAGCAAAATGGTTTTCAATCAGCTGAACTCCTTGAAGGCTTTTCCAAACTAGACCTGTGTGAAGCCACTGGACAGCAGCCACCTAGGCTCAGGTGACTTTAACCAGGCCGTGGCAACGCTGGGATTGTTACCTGTCGCCAAAGTCTCATTCCTGCCCTGTGTGATGCCCTGTGGAGGTGATTTGATGGCTTGAGGGGCTGCTTTCTGTCCTGGAGCAGGTTTGTTGGTGTCAGAGACCCCCTGTTTGACTGAAGGAGCCTTTGTCTTCTCAGCTTCTTTCTTGGGTTTCTTTCTCCTCTTTTTCTTGGGCTGTTTGCCAGCATCCTCAGGCTGGCCTGGCTTGGACACTGGAAGGCAAAGACAAACTGCACAAACCAGGCCACCACCACACTCCCATTTCATAACGTTCACCAACTGCTGAAGTTCGAGCACTGCCCTGGTGTACCTCCAGTCTCCATAAACTACATATTTAAGTATTTATTTAAACAGACCACACACATCTGCGCATTCCAGTAAGCGCCGGTTCTGCCACATGGCATCACTGGGTGCACGAAGTGAACGGAGAGCACCGGTTCCCCGGGCAAACGGCTCAGCGGGCAGAACGTCCTCAGGAGCCCCGGGTACCAGCAGCGACTGTTTCTCCTTAAACACCGGTCCAGCGCCACCAGCCCGGGCAGGGCCAGGTCCGCCGGGGCAACGCGCCTCTCACCAGCCCTCACCCCCCCACCGGCCGGCAGCCGGAGCTCTGC
>NW_010425428.1:0-366 GCF_000710305.1 Buceros rhinoceros silvestris
GAAGGGGAGGGAGGGGAGAGGATATGGGGAACTGAAGATGACCCCTTTGATCAAAGGCCTGAGCGGGGAAAAAAGGATAAACAAGAAGTTGAGGACAATAAATTTAAGCCATGAACATGTCCCTGTAACCTCTGGCCTGGCCACTTGAGGATAAGACCGGCTTGAAATTTCGGGAGCCGCAGAGGCAGAGAGAGGGCTTTTAAGGCGACCAAGGTACCCTACTGCTCCGCCTCGGGAGCCACTCCCTCCCAGGCCTTAATGAGTCAAAAAGCGTGAACGACACGCGAACAATTTTATCAATAGGACCATGTAAAGGCCGACTGTGAGGAAAGTTATTTATTAATATAGCCGATTGTGGCTGGGTGG
>NW_010425429.1:0-7284 GCF_000710305.1 Buceros rhinoceros silvestris
ATGCGCATTGCCCCCTCCCACAGGGTCTGCGCAGGCGCTGTTTCCCGCGTTTTGTGAGGGTGGCGGGTGTGGGCGGCCGCTCGAGGGCCGCTAACGCTGAGGGGAAAGGGGGGTTTTTACACCTTAAACGGGGGTTTTACACCTTTCCCGCCCCCCAGTCCATGCTGCTGTGCGTGCAGGTGTGTCCTGGCGTTGGTATGTACGGCCCTGAGCACCCCGGGGGTGGGTTGGGGTCCCGTGGGTTCCTCCCAGGCGTGGTGAGGCGAGGGTGGAACGAAGGCCTCGGAGCTGCGGGCTGTCGTCTCGTCAAAAAGGGCCCGTGCTCCCTCATTCGCTGTGTCTGGAAGGTGCTAGGCCGTAAGAACGGGCTGTGTGCTGAGAGGAGGGAGCGCCTGTGCCGAGCGTGGGGTCTCCCTGCAGACTCAGTTTGTTTGAAAACAAGAAAAAGGGTTTTCAGCAGCCAAACTAGATAACCTGCATTCCTGAGATACTGGAAAGTTTGTGTGTCTTCATTAGCATGACGTGAGTGCTTGCTCTCCAGCCAGCAGCTCCTCAAGATGCTTATCTGCACAGTGTACTTTCAGGAATAGCTTTAGGTGTTTCTTTCTCTTTCAGTGTTATTCTTCATAATGTGTAAAGTACCAAATTCCTGAGCTAAAAATAAAATTGCACGTAATTAGTGCTATGGCTCAATCTCCCCACTGCCGGTGTTAATCAGGCCAGGAGTTTACCATGGCCTTTGCTGTACTCACAGCTCACATCTGCTTTGAGCTGTCCCAAATTCTCAGCCTTCTTGTTTTGTGCTCGTGGAGTGGCTCCTTCACCAGATCCCCTGACCGCTGAGACAGGAAGCAACTAGTTAGTGTTAATATGCTGGTATTGCTTTTATGGCAGTCTAAGCACTGATACGTTAAATTTACTTATTCCGGTAAAAAGCCCGAATTATGGCCCAGAAAATGCATCTACTTTGTCAATTACCAGCTTCATAACGTAAAGGGTGCAGTGATCTGTGTCCTGGAGGAATGTCCAGGCGGAGCAGATGTGGCACTGTTATTAGAGCATGTCAGATAAACTTAGAGACGCTGTTATTAAACTCATGACTCGGACAGGAAATTGCATGTTTATCTAGGTTATGCGAGCAGGACATTTCTAGCTTGATTCAGTTGCCTGAGCTGAGGTATCTGGTGCCATTTCAGACACCCGTGACTGCCTGAGACACAGGCACAGGGCAGGTCGCTACAGCACGGGGCCGCGACAGGCTCGCACCCCTCTGGGCTGGCTTGTTCCGGTGGTGGGAAACCCCATGGGGCATCTCAGATGACAATGCTGGCAAAGCCATTCCCGCTTTACCGAGGCGCAGCCTCCCCCGTAGAAATGCTGTAGGGATTTGTTTTGACTAAGGGTTATACAGAAAATACTCTTATTTCAGTAGCCTTTACAAAGATCATCCTTCTCCGTGAATCCGTACTGACAGGAGAGATGATTTTAAGAGTTTCATCTGTGTGATGGAGTGGTTCTTTGGAAGTGCTGGGAACAGAAGCTGTGCTGCGGTAGTGCCTGTAAGTTTAGTTATCCAAGTGCCAAGGGTAAAACGGTGCATCTCACTACTTATGTGCATTACAGCAGCTCACAGATTGCTAATCAACATCAGCGGGGAATGATAACATAGAAGAAAATCCAACTGTGTATCAGAGGTAGTGTAAAGCCTCAGCCTCTGCGCTTAGGCCACATGTGCAGCGTGCTCTCCCCAGTAGGGCTGGGCTGTGCTGGTCTTGAGAGGGCTCCATGCGGCAAAGGGATCTGCCTGGGGGAGTGGAGTCTAAACGGGGCCACGCTGTAACATGAGGCACTGCACACAACGGCGAGGATGGGCCGAGGCAGGTGAGAGCAGCGACGAGAAGATACCACGTTGCCTTAAGTGTGTAAGGTGTTCGAGATTTAATTTAGAGTTAAAAACATCCTCCGGGGTCAGACCAGTGCCGTCTCTAGCCCAGTAGTGTGTCTCCAGAGGTGGGAACAGGAGATGCTGTTTGGGCAGGCAGGTGAGCCAGGGTCCTCGCTCTGTCCAGTCCTCTCTCCAGCGTCCTAAATGCAGTTGAGATATTAAAGGGCACGTCCTTGCCCTTTTAGCAGCTCCTTATGGACCTGTGGCTTGTGAATTTCTGTAATTCCTTTTCCGTTCTCTCCATTCTCCTGTGACATCAGGTTCCAGATGTGTCCAAAAATTCTTTCTTCTGCTTTAAACTTGTCTTGCAGTTCCCAAGTGTGCCCCCTTGTTCTGTAGCGGGGTTTCATGAATATCGAGTCATCGTTCGCTTGTTTTACTACCTCATTAAGATCCTTCTCAGCTGCCTTCTCCAAACTGGAGTGTCCCAGCCTTCTTGGAGGATTTCTAGACAAGCAAACCAAGGCCTTTAGCCTCACCTCAGGATCTTTCCTGAAAGCAGCCAACATTCAGCTGGCTTATTCGGCTGCTGCTGCACCCTGAGCCTGTGGTTTCCAAGACCTGTCGATGCCAGTGTCCCCATCTCTTTCCTGAGCTATAGGTGACAGCTCTGAGCCCAGCATTGCTTTAAAATGTGTTTTCTGGTGATTTGGTGAGAGGTTGTTGTGAACTGCAGGTATAAATGGTGACGAGTTAATAAGACGTGAACAATCTGTTCCGGGAAAATAATCTCCGGTATAATTATTAACAGGTTTAGGTGCCTGTTTCTTTCCTAGTGTTACTCGTAGAGCACCGAAACACAACTCTGCCAGTAGATTTATACCAGAAAGGAGAATCCAGGGAAATACTTTCTGTCTTCTCAGTCCTTCCTGATATGTCGTGTGAAAGTCTCGCGTTTAGCTGCGCTTCCTGAGGTATCTGCAGCCTCTGACTGAGTCTCTGATTGTTGGGGCTGCCAAACTTCCTACAGAAGTTGCCCGGCACTGGCAGGTGGGGTCAAGTGGCTGCTGAAGAAACACCCGGTGGTACGGCCAATGCTCAGACTTCCACGTGGAGTGTTTTCTTGGTTTTGAGATCTCCACCCAACCAGTGAACTTCATGTGACCCCTCCCGACAGCACCACTGCTTTGTTTAATCACTGATTAAACTGGAATTTTACTTCCATTTCCAAACAGACTCTGTCAGTCCTTACATTCCCGTTTTGTTTTTTAATAAAGCCAAGGAAATCGAAAAATACAACAACCCTTTAAGTCCCGGTGGCAGCACACCTCCCACTGGGGTGGCAGCACACCTCTGTGTTGGCTAGGACCTGGAATCTCCTAACCCGGAGTTACGGTACCAGTGTCCCAGGCAGGTCCTGGAGCCCTGTCTAAGCTCTGGTTCAGGCAGACAGTTTGGTTAAGCCCCTTTTTGTCCGCAGGTAACTTTAACCATGCGGCTGGTTACTGTGAGCTCTTTCATTCTCAGACACTCGCAGTTGCTTCTTTTTCTTGAATTACAGAATTCACTCTCCCTCAGTGCTCTCAGGGGCTGGGAAAGACACCGGATCTCCCTGATGAACACAGTTGTGAGATTTTTCCCCTCCTGTACACGGTTTGGGTTATCACAAAGGCCACCAGCAGAAGGGATGAATAGATCCCTGCAGGATGGATGTTCTCGGGGGGACAGAGCCAGAGCCGCTGAGCAGCTCTTGCGGAGCCCTTTCCTGGCAGCTCGTGGCTGTTCTGGGCACAGTGGCTGGAGCTCCAGGCTTTGGAGCATGTATACCTGGGCTTCCATGCGGGAGGCTCCACCGAGCAGGCCTCTGACAGGCGAGTATTTCATAGCCACTAAGCAAGGGATTTGGGTTTGGACCTTCCTGTGCTAATTGCGCTCATTAGGTGACGCTGGCATTATTAGAAGTTCAGGAAGCACCATCCCCACTTTACAATGGGCGAAGTAAGGAACAGGAATCTGAGCTGGGTGTGGAGTAACCTGCACCAGAGCTGGGATTAAGGTCTAGGGTCCTTTTAGGCATTAGATGCTCTTAAATTCCCTTGGGAAGCAGAATGAGAGATGGAGAAAGAGGAAAGCAGAAAGGCAGGCGGCCCTGCAGTGCTCCTTTATTGATGATTGATAACAATATTTCCCGAACAACTAACGAGCTTTTCCTCATTTATGGTGTCAGTCTGTCTGGCTGAGCTGGTGTGCCCAGTGAAGCACAGGGCTGGGGAAGGGAGCTGATTAATGTCACTGCTTTCATCCATCTCTTTCCCAGAGCTGATCCGGTGTGGTGAGGCCCTTGGCAGTTAATTGCCCTTCGAAAGGCACAACTGAAGACCAGAGCGCTGAGGCGCTGTCACCAGCACAGTTCCTGGCAAAGCAAAATGTCTCTTGCCAGCAGCTGATGTCTCAGATGCCTTTTGCTAAATAGGGGACTTTGGGAGTTAAACGTTAACATCGCTCCCAGCTCCCATCTGTGCAAGGTTCAGGAGGGAAGCCACGCTGAGTCAGCCTGGCAGCTGCATTTCCTGCTCCAGCTCTCTCCTGCGTGATTCACTCGCTCCTCCTCTGCCGGGAAGTCTTAGTCCTGGATGAAGCAATAAGAAAGTGGCAGAGGGATACGTCAGCTCTCTTGCACTTCACCCCTGGAGATCAGCTCCTGATAAGCCGATACTCTGGCGTGTTTCCTGGCTGGCCTGCAAGTAATCTTGGGACACGAAGGGAAACTCCTTGTACCAAAAGCCCCCCCTAAGCTGCAGAAGAGTTTCCTTCAGCTCTCAGCAGGGCTGTGCCCCTTCCAGGCAGCGCTGGGCAATGGACTGGGAGTTCATAGGGCAGCTTATTGTTGCCTTGCTGTTCCCTGCGTGGGTTGCTTTTATATGGGCTGTTTAAATAAAAAGGTAAATCTTTTTAACTGTGGCAGTTTCAAGAGTGGCCTGGTAGCGGGGAAGGAGGGGAGAGCTGGTTTATTTAATGTTATTGCCACTGTATATACACTCCAGCTCTGCCAAGTCCTTGGGCGTAGCCGGAGTCCGACTCGGGAAATTGATTGTTCAGAGCTGGAGCTCTGTGCTGCCTTGTGCTAAAGCGTCTTGGAATAAGACCCAGTGACTGCTGCTCAGAGGCTGCCTGAGGCACCTATCCCACGCTGGTGGGACTTAGTTTTGCCTGGAAAGTGAATCATTTACTTCAGCGTCGATGGAAGTTTGTGAAAATGCAACTGCACAATCTCTGCTGAGCTAAGAGCTAGAAGCTGAGCCAAGTGTCTCGCTGGCGTGGGATAAAACTTCACTGTGGTTACAGGCGCCATGGGATCATGTGATGGTGTGGCTGATCTTTCCAACATCCAGCGTTCTTGCTTTAGGCCTCTCTTGCTGCACAATAACGCATTTAGAGTTCAAAGCATCGGCTCCTCGCCAGCGTCGTCGTTTATTGATATCAGAGTTATCGGTCAAGAGTTGTTGAGAAAACTCCTCTGCCTCTGCTTGTGTCCCTGGTCCTGCCAGGCTTCTTCCCAGAGCGGCGGCATGTCCACAGAGCCTTCAGCATCCTCAGCTGAGGGATTTCTAAACGGACAGAGCTTCTCCCTCCAACACAAAGGCGCTCTCCTACCCAGGGCAGCTGTCTGTTGAGGAAGTGCTCTGGTCCACAGCCTGGTGAGTTAAGGGGGAAATCAGGTCTAAGCTGGACTCTGAGCCCCTTTGAGACATGTTGACAGAGAAATGTGTGTCCTGAAACAACTTGAAAAGAACTCAGGAGGGAGAGGAGCAGGGAAGCATGGGGTGTGAGCTGCCACCCTCTCCTGAGACCTCTCCTCCAGTGGAGAGCACAGCCCTGGCTCTTTTGTGACCTCTTTCTTCCTGCAGGATAACGCAGGGTAAGGGCAGCAGAAAGTCAGCCGCTCTGCCACGGGGTTGGTCCTCTGGATAGATGAAAGGAAAGTGGTTTGGTGTCCAAAAGAATGTTACGGCTTTAAAGAAGAATTAAAGCCAGATGTTTCCAACAGGCCTGCTGAGACCAGCCTTTTCTGACATACTTACCAGGCCACCGCGAGGCCCAGCCAGTGCCGGCAGAGCTCCATGTTGGGAACACCCTGTAATCCCAAAGGCTCCAGCGTGGTTGCTGGAGGGCTGGCTGGAAGGACACCAGAGCTGAGGCAGAGATAGTGCTGCCAGCTCAGTATTTATTCAGTGTTTAAAAATATTTATGCATCACTGATAATGGTGATGGTAGCAAGGGTGTAACCAGGCCAAATTTAGCACCTTTGGGCAAATCACCAGGGCCAAAAGGTGAACTAGGTGTGCTGGCCTCAGCTCTAATTTCAGCGGGGGTTCGCAGGCACAAGGCGGTTAACGGAGTCCAGAACAGCTTCCCTGTCCCAGGGACTGGCCTCAGAGCCCTCGGACAGGGTGATGTTCAGTCTGACAGACGGGTAAAGCTTCTGCTGTGCGGCGACTTCAGAGCCAGGGAGAAAGCATTGGATTCTTGCATTGCACATGTGGTGTTTGTATTGAGCTGGGACTGAAGCTAACAACCATTCCAGCGTGGGCAGAACAGAGGGGAGAACACTGGGAAAAAGGAAACGGAATCCTTGCCCCAGTGCCGTCAGGGAGAGCGCGGCAGTCCCGCTGCGCCAGGGAGTAACCAAAACCTCGGGAGTGCTGGGCGTGCGGTTCCAGCTCACACCCAGGAGTAATTAATCTTTCTGCCAGTGTAGCTGCTCCAGGCCCTGACTACAATAGGTGTTGCTCTTTTGCATTTGTCAGTCTGCCTGGTGGTTATAACCTTCAACTTCTGGCCTCCTGAGGACAAATTCCTGCTGCTGTGCCCTCAGCGCTACCTCAAGGTGGAGTTTCCTCTTGCGAAATCAGCGGGTGCTGAAAATGTCCTGTTGGCTCTGAGGAGCGGGAAGGGCTTCGCTCGCTCGTTTAGACGTACGTGTCCCGGTCCTCATCTTCCCCCTGCCCTGTCCTGGCTGCTGGGTGCTTGCTGCCCTAGAGCAGCAGGGAGGGTGCCCTCCAGATCCAGTCTGCCACTGGATTCTGCTGGGGAATGAATCTAAATTCAGAAGGTGCAAAAGTCAACAGAGCAGAGGGCAGCTGGGTGGCAGGAAATCCCCATTTTTACTGGCACCCGCTCGTGTCATTCAACCTATAACAAAAAAGAAATCCCTCTGCAGTCCGATTCCACGAAGCTGGGCAAACGTCTGCTATAAAAGCAGGAGCTTCCTGCCGTGCCCTTGGTTTGCTCTTGCGGCAACATCTCACTGCAGCACGTGCATCCATCCATTCTGCGCTGGAGCACCAGAAGGCACAACCGTTTGTGCCGTGATCCCAGACCCAGCTGTCGGGAGAAGA
>NW_010425429.1:7469-8795 GCF_000710305.1 Buceros rhinoceros silvestris
GGGCCGATGGGGCATTGCTGGCCTCACCCCCCTCCTGTAAGGGAGCAGGAGGTGGTGACTAACAGGAAAGAAACCTCACCATGGTGTAAACACAAAAACGTTTGTATTTGCCTTCCAGGCAGGTGTGAACGCGATCTGGCGATAGCGTGTTCTGTTTGAGTTGTGTCGCTTCTGCATCGCTCTCTTAGGCACACAGTGACTGTTACAAAGCAGCAGTTCTCTACTGGACAGGGACTGGGCCCATTTCCCCTCCCCATCTGCCCTTGCAGCCAAAGAGGTGGTGAGTGCGTGAGGACCCTGCCCGCCCCGCAGGGCTCCTCACTGCTGGCCGTGGCACTGAGCTCTCCCGCCGGGTATTTTGATTGCCCGGCAAGATCTCGGGGAGCAGGGCGGAACCAGCTGCAGGAAAAGGGTCGAATGGGAGCACTCGTGATTGTTCCCATCCTGCCCAGGGCTGGTTTTGGAATCCTGAGGTGCCGTATAATATCCAGGTACTCAGCAGGTTTGGAAATGAGGCTCAGTGCTGCGATTTCCCTATTGCTTTGATGGCTCCGTTTAAAGTGATGAGTGCACTAAAAATTAACGAGCAGATTTGGAGATAAAGAGGTCTGTAAAACAGGATAATGCTTAACTGCTTCACAGGGGGCATAAGGATTAATGAGTTAATGTTTGCAAAGTGCTTTGAAGATGAAAAGCACTAAGTCTGGTTACATCTGGTGGGGGAAGTAGGTGAGAAGGAAGGAGAGGTTCTCGGTTCCATACGGTCACTACAAGGTCCCTCTAAATGTCACTGTAAATAACGCTCTGACGCTGGTTTCCCTCACGCTGGCCCTGGTGCTCTGCAGCAGGTAGCCCCTGGCCGAGGATGGGTTTCCCGAAGGGGTTCTGCAGGCTGTAAATAGTCTCTGCTCATCTATTCTGCTCCAAGTTACTTCTTGGCTTCTACGTCAGTTTGCTTTTCTTCCATTCACGCGTGTCTCGGAGGTGCTGCTGGTGAACCTGCCAGCTGGGCCGTCAGTTTGTGCTACAGCTTGTGCCTCCGTCTCTAATCTCTTCAGTGGTCCCTGATAATTCTGCTGGCTCTGACTTAAACACCCCCGATTTGCCCGACTAATTGCAGGTAATGGTGTTAAGCAGGGTCTGGGTTCCCTTGGGGGGCAGGTGGCAGAGTGACCTATGGCAATATCTTCCTGGCAGGGACCCCGGGGGCTGGAAACTGCTGACAACCTTCACCCAAACCCAACCCACTGCAGCACGTGGAATGCTTATGACCACTGGAAACCCACAGCCCACCCTGGCTTCCCTGAACGTGCTGTGACGAGTTGT
>NW_010425429.1:8918-9274 GCF_000710305.1 Buceros rhinoceros silvestris
AAATGGTTTCAAAGTGGTTTTTCCTTGCAGGAACCTGCCGTGGATCTGTGTGTGCCGGCGAGCTGAAGCACACCCCAGCAGGATTCTCGTGTTTGGGGCTTTCAGGTGAGATTTGGCTCTTTCTCTGTCTGCCTGATGCTCCAATCTCGGCTATGACATCTCTGCAATGAGAATACTAAATGTCTGATGCTCACCGGCAGGCTCAACCGAGTGCTTCCCACGGGGATGAGCTGGTATTAGCCTGACAAAGGCCCAGTGGTGCATTTGTGCCCTTTCTGTCTTGGTGCTGTCTGGAGGAAATCCGGCCCCCTGTGATGTTTTCCACCTCCCCGGCATCCCCTACTTGTTCCACCCTG
>NW_010425430.1:0-243 GCF_000710305.1 Buceros rhinoceros silvestris
CAAGGTGAGATCCTCCACCCCAGCCCCTCCTCCACTGTCGGCATCCCCAGGGGGCTGGGGGGCTGCTCCTTGGGGGGAACTCCCTGGACTGCTTGGCCCTGGTGCCACCCTGAAGGGGTGAGACTTGTGGTCTCAGCATCGTGCCAGCTGCCCCGTGGCTTTGCATCCTGTTTGTAGGACAGAAGCATCCACTTAATTGGGGCACGGCGGTGGCCGGGCCGCAGTGGCCGTGCCCGTGCACAC
>NW_010425430.1:421-4477 GCF_000710305.1 Buceros rhinoceros silvestris
AAGCGCCTTGTCAGATAGCGGTGATGCATGGCAGGCCTCCTGCTCCTCTCTTCCTCTTTTATTGAATAAATCTTTAATTAGGTCAACAGCTACCGGCAGAGAGAGGAGCGCGGGGTGTCCTCTGCTCTGCTTTCGCCGTGGCAGTGAGCTATGGCTGGTGGCTCCTGGCAGTTTGCTCTTTCCCCCTGGATTTTTCTGTGGGTGATGGGATCCTGGAAATGTGCTCAGGATGAAGTGGGATATGAGCTTGTGTGTCCTGGAAGAAGCTGAGCATGGCTCAGAATGCCACAGGCACAGGGCCCCCTCCCTGAAGCTGGGATTCAGGGGTAAGGGTTGGGAAAACAGAGCCACTGTGCCCTCGAGGTCAGCCTCCACACCTCGTGATCCCAGAGGACTAGGGCCAGCTAAGCCCCAGGGTCCTCCAGCAGCTCCCAGCCAATGATGCTGTGACAGAGCTGAGCCTGAGCAGCCTTTTAGGGACACCTGTACTGGTGGGGATGACACTTTTCTCTCCCTGCTCCAGGACCTCCTTTCATTGTTTCCCCTCCGGAGAACATCACGGTCAACATCTCCCAGGATGCGCTCTTCACCTGCCAGGCCGAGGCATATCCCGGGAACCTCACCTACCTGTGGTACTGGGAGGAGGAGAACGTCTACTTCAAGAAGTGAGTTTGCGGCTGGCAGGGTGGCATGTCCTCATCCCGATCCCGAATTGTGCTGGGGCCACCAATGTGGTGGGCATCGCCTCCGGGTCTACCCTCAGTCCTCCTTCTCTCTTCTCTTGCAGTGACCTGAAGTTGAGGGTACGAATCCTGATCGATGGGACACTCATCATTTTCCGTGTCAAGCCAGAGGATTCTGGAAAATACACCTGTATCCCCAGCAACAGCCTGGGCCGCTCGCCATCAGCCTCTGCCTACCTGACAGTGCAGTGTGAGTGTGGGCAGCGGGACCTCACCCTGAGGGGGAGGGCTGGGATTGGTAATACCTGCCTCTGAGGCAGCTCCAGAGGCTCTGTTGTCCCAGTATGATACTGGGAGGCTTGGGTTGGTGTGACAGCAGCCTCTGGATGAGTGTGCAGTCATCCTCAGCAGAAGGCTGAGAGCATCCCACGTGAGCTCATAGGAGACAGGCAGTGAGAAAGCAAATGTTCTGAGCGTGCTAGGTAGCACCGCTCTGCTGGGACCAGTGTCCACCTTGGATCCGAGTGGTTTTTGACTAAGTGGGCATCTTCTGTCTGTCCTCATCGGCTGCGTCGCGTCAGGAAACACCAGACCAGGGCTCTCAGTCTCAACTACCTGCTTGTGTTTTTCGGTGTTTGTTATGGGGGCTTGTTCCTGCCATGTGGTTGTTCTGTGAGCTCGGTAGCTTTGCCTGTCATTTTTCAGGCGGTAACTGATCTAAACAAGCGGAGGAGAAGGGGCTGTAGCAGGAGCAGTGCTTCCCACGCGCGCTCTCCCCGGGCGGTAATGGGTAGTGTGCCAGCGGCATCCCGTGGCATTTGACGCTAATGGCCCCAATTGCTGCCGCTCACAATTGCAATATTGCTCTGCTCTGAAAGACTGGGCGACTTTATTTGGTAATGAAAGACGGGCTTGAGGAGAGCGGGCTCGCGACTTGGGGTGTGAAGGCTGCCGTTGGTGTGTCTGATTGCTTCCCTGGGGGGTGGGTGATGGGGCAGGGGGACGGTGTGTCTGGTGCCGTGCCCAGGCAGTGGCGTGATTCGGGGCTCGTGTGTGCCCGGCTGGGCGGCTCTTGGGAAAGCGCGCAGCCGCAGGCCATTAAATCTGCCCTGCCGCTAATCCAGGAGCGCTCTCAGGGCTGAGAGCTGTTAAAAATAGCTCTAATGGCAGGAAAAATGGCGTTTGGGCAAGCGGCTGTTCAGAGGGTCCTGCGAGGCTTCGGGGCAAGGAGGGCTGCCTGGCTCTTTGTGCTGCAAACCCCGTTCCTCCAGTGCAAACCCTCTCATCTGGACTGGGCTGACGCCTCGGGAGGGAGGTTTCCGACCCACCGACACGGCCATTGGGTTGGGACATGGCTCTGGGTCATTAGTGAGCCAGGCTGGCCCCCAGCCAGTGACCTAGTAGTGAAAGGCTCGATCTCATTACCCTCTCCCATGCCACTAGAGCCCTTGATTACATTTCCCAAGAGGTGGAGTCAAGCGGAGGGGGTTATAGCCCACTCCATATGCAGCGCTTGGCAATCTGGGTTACGGTGCCGTTGCCGGGGGCACGTGGTTGGCGTTACGTGTTTCGTAACCCAGAGCTCCCAAACTTGGCAGCTTTTTCCCCAAGAAAATGGTAAGGAGAGGGCACCCTGCTTCCTCCTTTCCTTCCTCCTGAACACCTTAGCTTCACCCCCAGCTTTGCATTTTTCTGTCAGCAGTGCAGGGATGCTGCACCCCAGCAAAACGTGTTCATCCCTTAATGCAGCGTAAGCCCTGCCAGGATTTTCCTTCCCATACCCTCGTGCTGCCGGTGTCTAGACGAGATTGTAGAAATACTCGCTCTTCTTATTAAAAGTAACTTTTTTTTTAAAAAAAGCTTCTTATTAAAGAAAGTCTAGATTCTCTCCAACCCACTCGCACTTAATTAAAAAGCTCTTAGAAGCACCGTTAATGACACATTCTAGACTGGAGGATTGCGAGACGCCTCGCTGCGTGGGCGGTGCAGCGTGGGGAAGGGAGGTTCGTATTCTAAGCTTTTTGCATCCTGTTGGAAAAGGTGGAGGTGGCTGATGCTCAACGCGACCCAACCGCGATGAGGCACGAGCTGCGAGTACAGAAAGACAGGAGGCAAAGAGCTTGCGGCAGCCCAGCCACGGATCCCTTCTCCCATCTCGGTTGCTGCAGTTGGTGTGTTCTAAGGCTCGGGAGTTGAAATAGTTTCATTCCTGGTGTGTGGAACCAGGCTGCTGGGGGTGCACCACACCCTGCGTGCACCCCACAACACAGGATGGAGCAGCTTGGGCTTCGGATAGGTGTGAGGTGGGAGCAGGAGTATTTAATGTTTCTTCTTAAATGCAACTTTTAATGAATACCCTGGACATGAGTAAAACCTCCCAGAAATGCCAGGTATTACGGTGGATTTGTCTGTAGCAAGCCTGGAGATAACAGCTGGCGGGAGCTGAGGCGGTGTTTGGTTTGGAATTCATTATAAAAGCGATGTAGATCCTCTGAAGCCAGGGGGAGGCGGGGAGATGGGCTCTTTCCCCACGCTAACGTGGTACTGCTGCTCTCCCAGATCCTGCTCGCGTGGTGAACATGCCCCCTGTCATCTACGTTCCCATCGGGATACACGGATACATCCGCTGCCCGGTCGAGGCAGAGCCCCCAGTCACGCTGGTCAAGTGGAACAAAGACGGACGTCCCCTGCGAATTGAGAAGGTAACGAAACCCCTGGGGAGGGATACAGGGGGACATGGAGGGCTTTGGACCCTGCAAACGCCAGCCAAGTGTCACCGGGCACTCTGCGGGGCCAGCCTGCCCGTCGGGAGAGAAGCCCCATGGGTGGGATGACGCTGCTTTTCCTTATCGGCTGTGGGCAGAGTGAATTTGGGTTCTCATGCAGAGCCCAGCGCCTGTAGACGCTCTGTCTGCGTCTCCCAGACCTAATGCCTACTTCCCTCTCAAGTCACCTCCTGACAGCTCTGGTTTTTTTTCCACTGGCAACTGATGGTTAAAAGACCCTTTTAACAAGTCTTATAATCATGGTTTGATAGTCTGAGCAAGGATATTAGCCATTAAATATTTAAAGAAAACGCTCAATATTTTAAATTTTTTGCTTAAATATTTACGATGGAAAGTTTTAATTCCATTTAAACCTGTTGCTCCTGTGGCAGGAGCAACTCCAGCTCCGGGCATGTGAGAGCCTCTCTGGGTGTAGGTAGCGGGGGCTCAGCTGAAGGGAAATGATAAGCTGTGGTTGGTGTAGGATAGTTAGGATCCACTTTCTTCTCCGGGCATGTGAGAGCCTCTCTGGGTGTAGGTAGCGGGGGCTCAGCTGAAGGGAAATGATAAGCTGTGGTTGGTGTAGGATAGTTAGGATCCACTTTCTT
>NW_010425430.1:4665-5325 GCF_000710305.1 Buceros rhinoceros silvestris
CTGTGGTTGGTGTAGGATAGTCAGCATCCTCTTTCTGACTGCTGCAGTATGCTGGCTGGAACCTGCTGGAAGACGGGTCGATCCGGATAGAGGAGGCAACCGAAGATGCTCTCGGCACTTACACCTGTGTGCCTTATAACGCCCTGGGTACGATGGGCCAGTCTCCCCCTGCCCGACTGGTACTGAAGGTAACTGGCCTGCTGGAATCCTTGCTCTGCAGCCAGCAGAGCTGGGGCGGGGGCTGCTGGCTCTTCCTTCCCTGAGCACAAAGTCCTGCGCTCGCGAGCGGTGGTGATTCATGGCGCCTCGCTGAGGTTCACATGATAACGCTTTGGGTTTCATAAACACATCCGCTAAGGCGGCTGCGGAGTCGACAAAATCAGGTCGATGTCTGGTGTGATGTGGGTGGCTTTTCTTCCTTTTTACCTCCTTAAAACTTAAACAAGATGTCTTGGTGCAGCGGCTCTCTGGATAAACCTCCCTCTGGGTGTATAATTTGGTGTACTGTAGAGCCTCCTTAGCGCACGCAGCTCTCCGTGCTGTGCCTCAGCCTTACCCAGACCGGTGATTCATTTGTTTCGGCAGGGGTGGGGAGCTGCTCGCGCACGGTGGGTGTTGGTGCGGGCCGACGCTCCCTGCCTTTTCCCCTGGCTGCACGGC
>NW_010425430.1:5380-7563 GCF_000710305.1 Buceros rhinoceros silvestris
CACGGTGGGTGTTGGTGCGGGCTGACGCTCCTTGCCTTTTCCCTTGGCTGCAGGACCCCCCCTATTTCACGGTGCTACCAGGCTGGGAGTACAGACAGGAGGCAGGGAGGGAGCTGTTGATTCCTTGCGCTGCTGCCGGAGACCCCTTTCCCATCATCGCCTGGAGAAAGGTACCCGGCCTGCCAGACAAATCTGCAGTGCCTTTGGCTTTTGGTGAATATTGCAGACAGAGAAGCCACACTCTGTCCCGGTAAGAACAAACTGCAGGTATAGCCGCTTCGCTTCGGGCTGAGCCACTGCCGTCCTGTCCCGCAGGTGGGTGGGGGAAGCCTGGCTTGTGGCCACCAAGTACTTTAATCCCATGAAACCATCACGGCAGCATCTGCAAAGCTGAACGCTGCCCCTGCCCCAGCCCCCCTCCTCTTCCTCTCCAGCGCTGCCCACAGGCCACTCTCCTTCTTGCCTGCCTGCGAGGTGGTCACTGGCAGAATATGACAGCCCTGGCGATACCGTTTTTGTGGTGGGAGAGGATTTGCCGCCAGAGCGTGTCCGGGAGTCTCTTGCCTGTGTTTTGGCAAGGGGCTGGACCCGTCAGCAGCTGCTTTGCTGCCTTGTGGCTTTGAAGACCCTGGGAAGAGGTAGTTTGAATGGTGCTGAGTTGGACATAATGATTTCAGGATGTCCCTTTTAGTAGGATCTGGTATGGTGGCGCAGCCCAGGAACAACCAGGGCTTGCCAGTTCTCCTCCAGCCTTCCTTTTGCTACCCACCTCCTCTGCTCCTGTAGGAAAGCCACCATGCAGGGGACCTCCTGGGCTCTTTGGCTCCCTGTCAGGATCTTCTCTCCAAGCCTCCCATCCCCTTCTTAGGGCTCCTGAGAGTGAGTGAGGTCCCTGCCTTGCCCAGTGGGGACCATCCTCTGTCCTTGCAGTGCGAGGTGCTGGATCTCTTTGAGTTCATTTTACCAGCCCAGGAAGGACCAGGACTTGCAAAGATGGCAAATGACCCACCTGAAACCTGTTGGTCATTTAGTCTTTTTTTCCATCTTATTTTTCTTCTCCCCCCTCATCATTCTTATCCAGGTTTCTTTTCAACCCCTCTTGTACCTTCTGGCGATCCTCCTCATGTCATGACTCAAGGCTTATCCCCCGATTCCAGTTGGAGCTGGCTTGGGCTGAGTTCAGTTTTCCAGTGCCAGAAGCAAGCTCCCTGCCAGGCCAGCAGCACTGACCAGTCTCTTGAAGGACTGCTGAAGACTTGGGCTTGGCACTGGTGACCCCATGTGCCTGTCCTCTGCCCATCTTGCATGGCATTGAACCAAGGGTCCTGATGTCAGTCAGCAGAGACCCCTGTGTGAAGAACAGCTGAAGAGGACTCAAGACAGCTTGGGATTTGCACAACTTGGCTGATGGATGTAGACACGAGTTGTTCCAAGAACCTTTCTTCCACTTGGCTTGAGAGCTCCCAGGCACCTCCACGCACGCCACCCTCCCATGTCTCCGTTGGGCCCTTGCTGCCTAGACCTCTGACGTGAAGGGTCCTGCCTCTCCTCTGCTGCTGGCTGAGACTGAGGAGCAGTTTGGGCACCTTGTGGGGCAGGTGGTGCCTTCCCTGGCCTGGGAGGGTGTTGCTGGGGGAGGCTGGTACGCCTTCCTCTGCAGCGGTTTCAGCTTTGGATGCTGGAGGTTGAGCTCTGGCTCAGGGTTCGGTGTCCGTGTGAGTGCCATGGGGTTTTCCGCTTGTGTGCGAGTGCTGAGCACCAGCCTCCCTGACGCATGCCTCTTGCGTTGCCCCGCCAGGTCCTCTCGAAAACGGGGGAACCGGCTGCCATGCCGCGCCCGGAGAGACCAGATCCCTTGGTGGTGGCCGGCGGTGTCCCCTGGCCCGCGCAGGTAGCTTAGGGCCCCCGCCGCCGCTTCGCCCTGCCCCGCAACCCGCTTCTGAGTCGTGTTTTTTCTCTCTTTGCCTGGCCCCCCTGCTCCTTGCCCAAGGTAGGGAAGCCCAGCAGGAGCAAGCACAACACGCTGCCTGGTGGCACCCTGCAGATCCGCTCCCTCGGCAAGGACGACCATGGCGAGTGGGAGTGTGTTGCCACCAACATCGTCGCAAGCATTACTGCCAGCACCCACCTTACTGTCGTAGGTATGGGCAGGGCGGGGGACGGGTCGTGGGGATGGGGCCTTG
>NW_010425430.1:7624-11295 GCF_000710305.1 Buceros rhinoceros silvestris
ATCGCCGCAAGCATTACTGCCAGCACCCACCTTACTGTCGTAGGTATGGGCAGGGCGGGGGACAGGTCGTGGGGATGGGTCCTTGGGGATGGCTGGTGGCGGGGGCCTGGGTAGAGACCCCCAGGCAGCGTGCTGGCCAGGCAGGAGGTGGGGATGCTTGAGCAATGTCTCTTTAATTGATACTTACTGGTGGAGCTCTATTCTTCTGCTTTTTCTGGCCACCTGTGGACAGAGCTGTCTTGTTGCTGTTTCTAACAGAAATGGGCTGGCCTTTGCTTGGTGCAAGAGGAGTCACCTCAGATCATGGCTAGAAGCTGTGGTCTTGCTCCCCTTTAACCCGTCCCTCTCTCCCGGCAGGCACAAGCCCTCACGCCCCGACCAGCGTGCACGTCGTGGTCGCCATGACCTCAGCCAATGTCTCCTGGGAGCCCGGCTATGACGGTGGATACGAGCAGACTTTCTCAGTTTGGTACGGCCCTCTGTGAGTCATCCCGGCATGCTTTTGCTCTCTGCTTCTTTTCCTTCCTAGCTGACCCGAGCTTTGAGCAGCCGGGAGGAGGAGGGGGGTGGTGAGGGTGGTGTGACTGGCTCTGTGCCCGTGGGCATTGCAGGGCTGAGCCTTGGAGAGGTTGGGTGGTGGTGGGATCATGTAGTTCTTGTGTTTCCTCTCCCTTCTGTGCTAGCCAGTACCTCCATCTGCCCCAGCAGGTTTTATTCTGCTTACGGTACAAGGCAGACGCTTTGCATTCATGTAACTTTGCCTCTGGCATCTAATTTCAAGATAAACTGTTTATGAAGCTTAACAGCCAAGGAGAGGATGGAAAATGCAACCTTTATAGAGTGCGTCCTGGAAGAGCTGTGACTAAGCAGAAATTATTTCTCTCTGCTCTGTGGCTCCCTGGAGGTGGCTAAATCCCAGCTGAGTTCATGACCAGGCACCGTGAGATGCTGGCTGGCTCTGAGCCTCATGGGCCTTTGCTCCCATCGCTTCCGTGCCAGCCTGCCCTACCCAGTGGGTGCATCCCACCTTCCTGCAGTGGGACTGGGCTTGGCCCTGCCAGCTTTTTTCCCCAGAGCAGAGGGCAAAACGTAGCTGCAGTGACTTGGGCTTTTCTTTGGGCTCTGCACTTGCTCTTGTTTTCCTCTTCTGAAGAGCCATCCTTGAAAACATGGAGGGGTTGATGCATTCCTAGGACAAGGATGGTGTTCTTCAGCCTTTCTTCTCGCTCTCTCTTTCCTTCCTTGCCTTAATTCGCCCCGATAGAGTGGAGACAGGGTAGATGCTGCCTGTAATGATTGCTGCTCTGCTCCGAGGCTGGGCACTCATGGGGTGTGGCTGGGCGGTCTGAGAGATGGAGAGGAGGAGGAATGGAGCCAGCAGAGGGGATAATTGAGACTGTGAGCAGAGCTCTGATGGAAACGCCCTTGGGAAGGAGTGGTTAAACCTCTGGGCTAGGGAGGTGTGACTCACCTTGGAGGGAGGTGGCAGCTGCTGCTGCTCGTGCTCCACAACCTGCTGCCAGGTTCCTGCCTCCTCAAGGCTCTTCAGAATCTGCGCAGGGGGAGCAAGCTTGTCTTAGGGGATTTATGGGGTGCTGGGGGGCACTTGGGGTGGGGAGGCAGAGCCCCCTCTTGCCCTGACTCTAGGGTGTGAGCCCAGAAGCTGTGCTGCTGGCTGGGACCAGGGTTCTGGGATGGTGCTGGGTCACCTGGTGCTGTCAAGAGTGCTGGCCAGCCGTGTGTTTTCCTCCCTGCCTTGGCTATGGGATGCTCTAGCAAAACATGGCTTCATCTCCTGTGGAGTTCATGCTCTCCTGCTTCTGCAAGTGTCAGTGCTGGAAATGCAAACCCTGCTCTCCAGGGATTTCCAGGGCCACCACAGCATCCCACCTGCAAACCCGCTGTTACCCTCAGCAAGGGTGGTCTCCTGGGCCCGCGGGTGATTAATGCTGCATTGACCCTCCGCTCTACCCACTGCTCAGCCCCCTCCCCAGTGCGTGTCTGCGCCCAGCAGTGCAGGGGAGAAGCAGCGTGAAGGTGGTGGGTTTAAACGCTGCAGGGAAACCTGCTCAGGGCAGTGGGCCGTTTGCTGCCCTCCTTCCCTCTGCTGCAGTGGCGAGGGATCCTGGGAGCTGTAGTCCCAGCCGGAGCTGCGGTGGTACAGAGGCTTTCCTGCCCACAGCCACTGTGCATGGCTCTCTGCTGACCTGCTCGTTTCCATAGCTTGCTGCTGCTTCTCCTGCCTCACTTTTTCCTCCCTTTATAGTGGCATTGCTTGTCTTTTGCTTCATCTTTTACTTCCTACTTGGAGGATTTGCCTGGCTCTATGCCAGTGGCTACAGCTATGCCCCCTTACCTAGGCAGAACAGTCCACCTGCAGTAATCCTGCCCAAATCCTCTGCGGACACCTCCAAAACGTGCAGTCGAGTGCTGGGAATCCACAGAGCATCTCTAACATGAGAACTGATACTGGCAATATCGTGATGCTGCTTCAGGACATGGGGCTCTTCCACCGTGGTGCTTCCCAGAGAGGCTGTGGCTTGTGGAGGTGGCTGCACGCTCATGTGAGCTGGGCTCGCACTGGGACAGCTCTGGAAGCTGTTTTTTTGCCCTGGGCTTGTGGGTTAGACCCCAGCAGCAAGGCTGTGTCCTGCGCTCCTCATGAGTGCTCTGCGGCACCGCCAAAGCCTGAGTGATGCCCTGGGCTGTGCTGGCAGCCCCCGGCTTGGGTGAATATGGCAGAAAGAGTGATTTAGTGAAATGTCTCCTGTGGGATTGCATGTTCAGGTGACAGCTCAGGGAAAACTTGGCTCGGCCTCAGGAGCTGTTGAGGTATAAATGGGAACAGAGCCCACCTCCTGCTCCAGCCGCCCCCTTTGCAGCACGCACCAGAAGAAAACTGAGCCAGCTTCTACTTCAGCCTGTGGGACTGAGGGGGATAACCTCGGAGCAGGGCTGTTGGCCCCGCTTTTGTCTGCTCAGAGCAGGCAGCTGGTGCGTGGCAGAGAGGAAGGCTGGTGGCCATGTCCGTAGGAGCCAGGGGATGCTGGGGTGGTGCATTGGGATGGTGCCCCATGCCTGGCAGTCCCCGTGAGCTCTGTCCCCAAGCAAGCTCTTGGGTGGCGAGTGACTGCCCCACATCCATACACATTGCTGCTGTCAAACCAAACCATCGCTCGGGAAAGCTCCATTTTCGCTTGAGAAGTTAATGCTGCCTCTGTCCTCCCTGTCGACGGCACCATCCCTGAGGATGCTCCCTTTTCTCTTGGCAGGATGAAGAGAGCCCAGTTTGGCCCCCATGACTGGCTCTCTCTCCCCGTGCCAGCTGGTTCCAGTTGGCTACTGGTGGATACTTTGGAACCAGAGACTGCATACCAGTTCAGTGTCTTGGCTCAAAACAAGCTGGGCACCAGCTCCTTCAGTGAGGTGGTCACTGTGAACACTCTAGGTAGGCTCTCTGCGGGCATGAGCAGGGGAAGGGGATTCGGGAGGCCCATAGGGAGAAGGGACCCTTTGCCTTGGTCCACGTGTCCTATCTGATGGGGTGGAGATGGTGATCAGCAGTGGTAGCTTCTAGCCACATAGATGGATAGTTCGTGGATGAAGCTTGTAGACTTTGCTGGGTGCACGAGGCTCCTGAAAGCTTGTCCTAAGAGAAAGTGTGGGAGAGC
>NW_010425430.1:11391-13426 GCF_000710305.1 Buceros rhinoceros silvestris
GGTTCTGTACCAGTCACCTTTCAGATCTTTCTTAAGTTCAGCTGGGGTCAGGAGGTATTAATAGAGCACAAAATCACTTGTGTGCAGCTCAGAGCAGGAGCTAAAAGAAAGGACCTCGTGCTGGTACCTGCCTTGGGGCTGTCTCGGGCGGAGGTGGGAGGAAGCAGGAGGTTTTCTAATGCTGTGCTCCTTTTCTCGGAGTCACTGCATCGTTAATGCCCTGCTTTTTGAAAAGCCTCTTCTGTATCTCTGAGATAAGAGAGCACACATCCAAGATGTCTTTAACTCCCGGAAGGAGGGAACTGCCCCTGCTGTGGGGGTCTGTCTGCATCCTCCGCGCTTCCCTTCGCCCCATCTCAGAGGTGTCCTGTCCCATCTGCTCTGTCTCCAGCATTCCCTGTAACAACTCCAGAGCCTCTGGTGTTGGTTACCCCACCGAGGTGCCTCACAGCCAACCGGACACAGCAAGGCGTCCTGTTGTCGTGGCTTCCTCCCGCTAACCACAGCTTCCCCATTGACCGCTACATCATGGAGTTCCGCGTCGCGGAGAGGTGGGAGATCTTGGACGACGGCATCCCGGGGACCGAGAACGAGTTTTTTGCCAAGGACTTGTCCCAGGTAAGCGGGGGCTGCGCCGTCTGCTGCAGCTCTAGGGAAGCTTTTGGGACAGCTTGGGCCCTCTGCTGGGGCCTTCAAGGAGCGGGGCCAGGCTGGAGGGACCTGATGGCTGTGCTTGGTGTTTCAGGACACCTGGTACGAGTTCCGGGTCCTGGCGGTCATGCAGGATCTCATCAGCGAACCCAGCAACGTTGCTGGCGTCTCCAGTACAGGTAGGGGCTGGCTCCTTCTGCCCACAGCTGTGGGAGCATCTCTGCTTCGACAGGTTCCTGAGCCAGTGCTCAGGTCTTGCATCAGTACTTGCTTGTGACAGCGATGGCTGGTTTGTGCTTTTGCCTGAGATGCTCAGGCTGTGAGCGAGGCTGATGGGCACATTGTTATGTTCAGTGTCCTGGGCATGCTGCTGGCCCTGTGCCACCTCCCGATGTGAACAGACCAGCGGGTGAGGACAAACCGGCCCACTTAGTCCTTCCTGCAGAGCACAGTGCTGTCAGATGTCCGCTGGTGCAGAGGGCAGCACATCTCAGCTCTGCAGCGTGCCCGGAGAACAAAGCTCGGACCAGGCACTGCA
This sequence comes from Buceros rhinoceros silvestris, assembly GCF_000710305.1. NCBI lineage: Eukaryota > Metazoa > Chordata > Aves > Bucerotiformes > Bucerotidae > Buceros > Buceros rhinoceros. Next base: position 12,581 of record NW_010425430.1, read on the forward strand.
GCCTGGAAATGGGAATGAAAGGTGCAGAGAGGAAACGTAGCACTGCAGTGCAGAGTCCAAGGGGAAAAAATAAAAAAGCTTTGTAACAGGAGACTGCAACATACTGCAGCTCCTGCACGGACCCTGCGCCCTGAAATGGCTCGGAGGATGCTCCTTGAGCAGGGGAGAGGCGAGGGTGTGTGATTGCAATGGATGGGGAAGACAAGGGCAGCGGGAAGAGGTGGGATGCGCAAACCCTGCTCTTTCAGAGGATCCGAGGAGCCACCCATCTCTGCGTGCAGGGATGCAGCGGTCTCTCTCTGCCCCCAAGTGGTGTCGACTTGGTCTGCTTCCCCTGCCCTCCATCCTCCCGATTTTTAGATGGGTTCGGCAGTGCCTGCAGGGTGTGTGTGCCCTCTGCCCCTGTCAGCTGAGTCGCTCTCCCAGGCTGGCTGCCGGTGCTCCCGGCAGTGCAGGACGAGTGCACGGTGTGTGCGGGGCTCGCATCCGTAAACAGCTCTGGCTGAGGTCTGCTGGTGGTTCCGGTGCACTCGTGGTTAGTGGAGGGGTGTAAGGAGGGTTCAGAGACCCATTTTCACTCAAGAGCTGAAGTCTGTTGCCCCGATGCGCAGGGTCATTGGGCCAGGAGGTGACTGCAGGTTTGGTGCAATTGTGTACAATCCTACATAAATGAGTATTTGTGAGGTGTGGAGGGTCCTTCCCTGCTACAGCAAAAAGATTTGTCTGGTATGAAGTCTCTAAACCCCTTGGCAGTGGCGGGTGGGAGCACTGGCTGCTCTCCCCAGGTAGGCTGGGTTGGGAGTGCGGTCTTTACGTAGAGATTATCATTCCTGGTACCAGTTGCCT
>NW_010425430.1:13601-14217 GCF_000710305.1 Buceros rhinoceros silvestris
GTAGGTCCCTGGGGAAGGCAGCAGGCAGAGATGTGGGCATATCTCCTAATGGTTGTGTGTTTTTTGTTTTTTGGTTTTTTTTTTTTCCTCCCAGACGTATTCCCTCCGCCTGACGTGACGGACGAGGGTCTAGCCCGCCCAGTGCTGGCTGGCATCGTTGCCACCATCTGCTTCCTGGCTGCTGCTATCCTCTTCAGCACACTCGCTGCCTGCTTCGTCAACAAGCAACGCAAACGCAAGCTCAAGCGCAAGAAAGGTGAGCCTGTCCCTGGTGTGCTTCCTCTCTCCCACCCCCCCTCCCACCTCCTCCTCGTTTCTCCTCCCTAGTTGTGTTGTGGTGGTAACCTTCTTCCCTGTCTGTCTCTTCTTGGTCCGTGCGCGTCCTCAGGTGAAGCCCTGACTTCATCCCTCGGCTGTGCCTGAAAGTGCCCGTGGTCGGGAGCGGGAGAGGCAGGGGGGGGGGAGAGGCCGAAAGCCTGGGATTTCCGAGGGAGCGCTCTCGAGTGGTGATAACTCCTAGAGCTGGGGGTTTAGGGCTGGGGTGTCCTCTGGGCCAGAAATGGGGGGCGGTGCTCACCTCCTCGAGGTCTCCCAGGAGCTGGGCTCTCCAGCTGCT
>NW_010425430.1:14300-15841 GCF_000710305.1 Buceros rhinoceros silvestris
GGTCTCCCAGGAGCTGGGCTCTCCAGCTGCTTCCTGCCCAACCTGGAGCGGGCAGTGCCCGACGGCTGCACTGGGCTAGAGAAGAACCCCGCAAAGGAGACCCTGCTTCCTGGAAGCCGGGACTGCAGCTGCTTTGCAGGGGCGGCTGGGGAGCTGGAGAGGGCAGGGGAATCAGCTCCTTCTCCTCTAGCCTGCCAGGCTGCAGCAGCAGGATGGGCAGGACCCTGTCACGGGAGCTGTTTGTTGTCAGCAACCATTAAAGCACTGGAGCAATGAAACCTTGGCCTCTTGTTGAGTGTCTTTTGTTGTCTTCATGCTGAGTTTGTTTTGTCTCTATCGTGTTGCGCCTCCTTAGCGTTCTCTTTTCTTTCCCCTTTTTATTCTCTTCCAGACCCTCCTCTCTCGATAACCCACTGCAGGAAGAGTTTGGAGTCCCCGTAAGTATTTGTCTTAGATGCGGCACCAGGCTGTGGGTCTTCAAGTTGCCTCCTTCCTACAGTTGTTACAAGGCTCCAACGAAATGTCGAACCGTGTTTGTTTGCTTCTGATGAGTTGTTCTGGGTGTTCCTTGAAGTTGTGGGAACACAGTGTTCACGAGAGAGAGGCGCTGGAGCAGAAAGCTGCAGGGACAAATGTGGTAAACTTTAAGCTAAGAGGTGAACCTGTTGGATCTGCAGACATTCAGCAAAGCTGGAGCTGACTGGTAGAACTCAATCACACACCCAGCTCGAAGGGGCTCCTCAGGAGAAGGGCTAGCCTGCTGCACACAGGGTCTTTCATGGAAGTGCGAGTTGTTCTCTGTTGGCTCTGGTTTTCTTTGGGGAATTCAGAAATCAGGATAGGGATGAGTGAGCTGTTCTGATGTTCTCTGCCTTTTGAGGCTCTCAGCCTTAAGTTTGAGTGTTGAGACTGGGGGGAAAAGTTGGTCTGAAATGATCTGTCAGCATCTCCACGTGAGATGCTGAGTTCTGCGGGAGTGGACGTTTACCTGGCATCCCTCCTCTTGGGGGCTTTTGTGGATGTGGGTAGCTCAGGTGAACATAGGAAATCCTTGAGGTAGTTGGAAGTGAGCTCTGGGTCTGTCTTTCGTCCTGCTGGGACTGCAGAGCTTGTTGCAGGGCATTGGCATGAGCTGCCTGCCCTGGGAGAGGGATGCTGAGCAGGGATGACGTGCGCTGCTGCGGGTCCTCTGGCCTGTGCCAAAGCCAGGCAAGACTCTGCTGTCCTCGTTAGCCCCACTGAATTTCTCCCAGTGGTTCCTCTTTTGAGAGCTGGTAGCACTTTGTATTCCAGATCCGGCCGGTGGCTTTTCTGGGTGAGAAGGCCTACTTTTCTCTCCGGGTGACCGTCCCCTCTCTCGGTTTTATTCCCCTGTGGTCCAGGTTGTCTTCCGGCAAGGTGAGTCCCGAGAGCATCCGCACACTCCGTCCCCCCTCGGAGTCCTCTGATGACCAGGGTCCACAGGCCAAGCGGATGCTGAGCCCCACCAAGGAGAAAGAGCTCTCTCTTTACAAGAAGACCAAGCGAGCCATCAGCAGCAA
>NW_010425431.1:0-252 GCF_000710305.1 Buceros rhinoceros silvestris
TCCGAGGGCCACCAGCCGAGCTGGGGCGCACCTGCATCCCCCCAACCCATGACGGTGCGGGATTCGTTCACACAAGTCCTGTACCTGGACTCGGGATTCGGGCAGGTTTATCTTCAGGGCGACTTCCTCCCTCATGAAGATGTCGGGGTAGCGAGTCTTGGCGAAAAGTGCCTCCAGCACGTCCAACTGCGAGCGGGTGAAGGTGGTGCGCTCCCGCCGCTGCTTCCGTGGGGTGGCTGGGGGTGACACACG
>NW_010425431.1:553-806 GCF_000710305.1 Buceros rhinoceros silvestris
GCCCAGGCGAGACCCCGTCGTGCTGCCGTCAGGGTGAGCAGCACGGGCTTGGGGGCGAGTCAGGCCCAGCCCCAGCAGGAGCAACAGAGAGATTTCGTTGTCGTGAAATAAATCTACTTTTCTTTCTTTTTTTTTTTTTAAAAAAAGATTTTTTTATCCCTAAAAATCCCCACAGGAATGAAGGAGCACTGGGGACAGGGCGAAATTCAGCTGGAACCGGTGCTGTCCCCCCCACCCTAGGCTGTGGGAAAAG
>NW_010425432.1:0-3959 GCF_000710305.1 Buceros rhinoceros silvestris
GTTAAGGAATTCGAGGAGCTGTTACCTCGGTACCTCGACCCTTAACACATTGCAATATAATTTTTCAGTTTGACTTCATGTGCCATGGAAAGAAACATGGCTGGGTCAGATGCTGCAAACTTAAGAGATGTGAACTCAGTAACACAGTTTCAGATGGCCACAATCTCCACTACTCTGATGTGTCTGACAAAGCAGGTACTAACGTGTGAGTCCCTAAGAGTGTGTGTGTGTGTCTTTCTCGGAACCAAATCTCAAAAAAGCTTGTCCTGGTGAATTCAATGATTCTGGTATTCAGAAAGTCTCTTCCCTTAGTCTGATGTCCTTGCAACATCCAGCTCTTACTGGATCATATTTGATACCAAGTCTTTAAAAGGAAAAAAAAAAAAAGTGTTCATCTTATACACAGAGCCTTGTTTCATAAAGCTTTTTAAACACCAGACAAAATTAACATACTAATGGCAGCAATTATAATGAGACAGAACTAACAAAATAAAATGGAATCAATTTAGAAAGCACTGTTTAAATGCGAGCTGTTTATATTTTAAATCATATTCCTCATAATAGAAAAGTATATAATAAACCACCATAAACCAGAGAAAATGCAGGTTCAAAACTAGATAAGGAATCCACGCCTGCAGGCTGGGGAGACCTGGGGCGAGAGAACATCAAGTGCTTTTTGAACACGAAGAAAAGAGTTCTTTAACAGACCACAACAGCTAAAGAAAACCAAAGATTTACTTTACAAAGCAGTAAACATGGTGACAAGGAACCACTTCCCTAAGACTGTAAAGCAAAGTGCTGTGAGTAAATAAAGCTGTCCCGCACACTTCCACTGTTCCATTCCAAACATCAAAGCTTTCAAGAATCAGAAAAGTTATTGCACAGGATGCCTTTGGTCATTTATACTCCCTTACTCCCCTCTCTGACTCTTCCAAAACAGTGTGGAAAAACATACGACAAACAGGCAGATGGACCTATAGAGCTGATATTAGGTAATGCTTAATCCTGCTATGTTCTACGTCTAAGTGAATACATAATCTGGTCAGTGAAGAGATGTTATTGTGTACCGAGCTTTAGGAATGCATATTATATGCCAACAACGCCCAAAGCCCACTGCATCTACACCAGGTAACTGGATGGCCTCCCAAACAACTGCAGCTGTGCGTGCCCTTGAATGAAAGAGGCACCCTTCCATGTCCAAGGCAGAAAAGGTAGCTGTTGCGGCAGGACAGGAGCCTGGACAGGAAAGGGCTGTAGGTAGATCAGGCCATCTCCTCTGAGGACTGAACAATGTCACCCCCACAATGTACAGCTAAACCTGACTTAAGGTTGGAAGGTAGGTATTAATATACTGTAACATTTTCACGAGCTAATCTCATCCCCAAATCACGCTCAGGAAATAAGGGATCTGTGCTCATTTCTCTCCTCAGCCTGAGGGGCTAATATAACCTGCACAACTCACAGGACTCTATCCTGACCACTTAGCTGTAGATCACTCTGCATGTGGGAATACTTGAGCTCTCCTGCTGAGGTTTAGCTAATTGGCGGGGGGGGAGAATAAAATTTTTAAAGCACAGTCAGAAGATAGTACACATGAAGCAGCTTATTTCCAAACCTACTTTGCTCTGGCCCTGCAACGAGCAGCAAAGACAGTTCTTAGCTTTCTGCTAGGGCTTGAGACACTCAGGGCACAGTATCCACCTTTGTTGGCAGAGTTCACTCAGAACTTGGACGCTGCAAAGTGGATGCTGCAAGTAACATGTGCCACTGGTGGTGTCCAAGTGAAAGCTGGAGAGTCTGTAGCTTTCTGCTCAGTGGGAGTCCTGAAAAATTCCTCTTTGGCATCACAAGCGTTTCTACATTTCACTTAAACCGGAGAGCAGATAAAACAGTCAAGCCGCTTATAAAAAGGCAATGACCATCACCACTTCCTCTGGATTCAGTTGAAAAAAACCAAGAAAACGTCTTCTTTGTTCTTTCAGTTTGTATAGCCATATTCCTGAGCCAGCTTTGACCTAGTTTTTAAATAACTACAGAGTCTCAGCACGTCAGTGCAAAGTAGCTACCCAAATTTTCCAGCGTCCCATGCAAGTTCCGGCCTCCACTGGACCCCACGCTGCTATGCATGCATGACATAAGCCCCTCTTGAGTTCAGTTTAAAGATAGTTGAAGCACATCCCCGTTGCATGCAATCACACTTTGTACCACAAAGAAAGCTTAAGAGAAGCTCAGCAATGGGATCTGCGGAGCCACAACAGCCACAACATGTTGCTCTGTTGGAGCCACGTGCAGGTTTGTTTTATCTTTTAAAATATGCCATCCCTGAAATACCTTCCCCTCTCATTTCTTCACAATTTAAACTTCAATTCCACTGGACACATATTAATTGTACCAATTGTTATATGAATCCATAGCTATCAACTACTCTCAAAAATCTTTTTATCTGACAGCAGGGATGATACTCTATCATCTTACTGTAAATTAAGATGACAGCTTCTTAGTTAGCATAGGGTGAATATACAAAATAATAGTACTTATCATAATAAGAAAAGTAAGTTTCATCCAGATTCTATTATCCTGCACAGAATATTTACAGCACTACATTTTCAAAAGCATTCATATTCTTGATATAGTAAAATAATTTTAATACCAGGAACATCTAGATCATATCAGCAGGTGCCAACTTTAAAATATATACCTCTTTCTTTCCATGATGAAAGCAAAGACACAGAAAAAAGATTGCCTCTCTCTTGCTCTCCTTGTGAAATCTACTTAAATCATTACCTACCCAAAACAGAAGCTGAAAATGGTTTCTGATGTGAGAAATTCAATACCAAATTTTGCCTTGCAAAAGATTTTTGTGGTATGTTAACTACATCAAAATAAAGATCTATGGAGACAAGTATTAATACAACCTACAGAGGAAACAATTAACACAACCTTAATGCTAAACAATCCTTGAACTCAGCACATTTGGACAAAACTACTTATCCAAAAATTACTGTTCTTATTTCTGTTGGTTGCTAAACAAGGTAGTACAGTAATACCTACCACAACACTATTATGCAATGATCCAGTTTTAATGCACACCAGCATTCAAGAAATTAGATATAGCGAAATTCTCTCATGACTACTTAAATTTTAATCACTTTTTTATTGTTATATTGCAGGAGTCAAGAGTAGAGTAAACAACATTCTTAACCCCACTGGGCCTTAAGCAGGTACTCCTTACAGAAATGCGAAGATGTTAGCAATTTGTACTGCTCAGAGATGCTAAAAAAGTCTGCCGTCATTCAATACTCCCTTGTATCATTAAAAGATTCTTATACGGCTCATTCACTGTCAGTTCAGACACCTTAAATCCATTGATAGTATTGGGGAAAAAATAGCTAGATTATCAGAACAACATTTCAACAAATCTTTAAACCAACTTCTTAGAAAAACATTTTGTTTGAAGATTTTTCACAAACCTGTACAACACAAAAAAAAAAAGAAAAAGCATACAAAATCATATTGCCTAAGCTTGCTAAAGTAATCTAGGACTTCTGCGAATGAGTACTGTAGAAATAAACAGTATTATTTGGCTGGCTGAGTAGAACAGCTAGCAAATTAAATCTTCCATGTCATCTTCAAATATTTTGTATGAACAGGTTTGTGTCTATTCCAGAAATAAAATTCCAAAGGTTCAAAATCACAGTTTTCTACACCAGTTATGGCCAGTTGTTTGACAGATTTCCTCCTCAAACCCAGAACCAAACACATGTGCATTGAAGCTATTAGTGTTTATACGAACTGCAGGTTTAAGCCATGGGTACAACTGCTCTGGAGCACAGCTTCACAGCGCTGATGCATCCAGGGTCACTCAGATGTAACTCAAATCCAGTACTGGACCCACTAGGGCTTCTAATGGATAAGGGTTTTCTCATCATTGTTACACAACAGATTAGGATATTTAATAT
>NW_010425433.1:0-9727 GCF_000710305.1 Buceros rhinoceros silvestris
GAGTTGCTTATGCCCGGAAGCTGGTAGGAAAAAAAAGCGCTTAGGCTTGAGACTGTTGTGTCGTACCGCAGGAACACGAGCGCAGCCCGGGCTCACTAATGACTGGCCGGAGTCGTTAATGTCACCCGGCGGTCCCGGGCGCGGCCGGTCATCGCCTCGCCCCACACTCCTGCCCGCGCCCTGGAAGTGGCCAGCAGGTCGAGGGAGGTTCTCGTCCCCCTCCACCCTGCCCGAGAGAGGCCACAGCTGCAGTGTTGTGTCCAGGTCCGGGCTTTTCGGTTCAAGAGAGACAAGGAACTACTGGAGAGAGCGCAGCGGAGGCCGCGAAGATGAGGAGGGGACGGGAGCATCCCTCTTAGCAGGGTCGGCGGGGAGCCCGCGGTTTCGGGTCACGTTTCCTGGGTTATGTCCGATGCCCAGGCCACAACGCGAAGCGGTGCTGTGGAACAGAAACATTCAAAAGTTCATGCCTGATGTTTCGACATAAAAGACGCAGGTTACACAAGCTGTTTGTAGCCACGTCAGGAAAACCATCTGAAAGAACTGGAGAAATCTCCCAGTCCTCTCAGCTCTCCAGGCTCTTCCTGAGTCCATGAAGTGATTGTGCGTGTGCAGGATCCCAAACAAAACGTCCAACCTCTTTGATTCATTTGTTTCTCGTTCCCCCAATCTGTCATTGGTGTGACTGTGTGTATAGCGTCTAAACAGCTTTTATCTCCAACAAGGAAATGCTTCAGCTCTTCTAAGCTTGATTCACATGCACATATACATCAAACAAGAATTTCTTAAATGTACGGTAGAAAATTGGCTGTTTTCTTTGATATCTCAGCTAATCTTCAGCAGAAATGATTCTGCGTTAGGGCTCATGCGGCGATAGCTGTGACAGCTACACTGGTTCCCTACTCAGGCTGCACAGAGCTGCTGAAATCAAGATTTGCGTAGAAACAGTGCAAAAATCAGTGGTGGAGTATGGTAGAATCTCATGAGTACGTTATACAGATTATTTGTTACCTTTAAATTCCCAATCTAAAAAAATTAATATGTGTTTGAAGATATGACTACTTCTAATGTGATTTAAAATGGGGTAGATTCTTGGAAGACAGCAAGACTGCTAGGTGTCCAACTTGCTCAAATAGCTGAATCTGCTGAACTTTTCACTTCTGAATCACCCCTTCAGATACCAGATTTATCGTGGGAATTCCATAATCATTTTGAAATCCATTTGTCCAAGTTGTGTTGGTAGAGGGTGGAAGGCTGAATGGACTCCAGTGACTCTTTCCAGGTCAGTTTTTCAAAGGCGGCACATCAGCGTGTTGGCCGGGTGATATGGCCAAAGGTGTCCATCTCTGTCCAGCTTTGCAAATCTGCTTTGTGACAGTTGAAGATTTCTAAGCCATCTTTTTTGTACGTTGTTCATTGGTTCATATCTGCACATTGCCATCAGATTTGAATATCTCTGTTGAGCTCTTCACAAAATACTTTGGAGAACTGAATATGGTGGTATATGATGGAAAAGAACATGAGGCAGAGCAGAACCAATGAAACTGGAACCAGTATCCCGGGAGAAATTTCCTGAGAGAATAATAGATGCAGTTTCTGGGCGTGCTGAGCAGGCAGGCCAGAGGGGTTGAAGCCTGCCTACCTTGCGTTGACAATGGCATAACTTCTGTCCAAAAAGAAAGAAAAACTGAAGATTCAGGAAGTGACTGAGATCTTGTCTCCAGCCAGAGCTGCAGCCTGCACGTGATGAGTGCTGACGTGCACTGACCCTCTTGAGGAAATCACTGAGGTATATGGCGACAGAACACGTAGACATCCCAACCAGAATACAGAACAAATACCCAATTTGAATTGTAAAAGTATGTTCATTTGAGTAAAACACATTCGGTACTTTTTTTTCATCTCATTTTACCACGTTCTCTTATCTCTGTAACTGTCTCAGCAGGTTGCCAGAAGTAACATGAGCACAGCTTAAGGCATTCTCTCAAACATCTTAAAAGAAAAAAAAGAAAAAAGGCAGGTTTCACTCACTCGTAGCAGCCTTTGGAACACCTCTACTTGCAAGACATTAGTTTTCAGACCTTCTAAGCAAATCTTTCATGTCTGAAAAGTTGTGACTCACAAACACCTCACTACTTCAAAGACTTGGCAGGTCATAGATTTTTTTCTCCCTCTTCTTGCTTCAGGAGACTAGATAATAAATTCGGTGTATGAACATTGGCTCCTAAGGGGGAGTCTTTCAACTCCTTAGTGTTGCGGACCCAGCCAGGACATGGGGCCAGCTGACGCGATCGTTGTTCTCCTGCTGCACGGGTAAGGAGAACTGGGAAAATTTGCTTAGAAAAATCTGCCTGTTCCTGGGGCAACTGTTTTTGTGTAGCAGAGGCGCTTCTGTGACGGTGAATACTGACTCGATTTATGCCAACTTCGCAGTGGTTTGCTGAGGAAGACCAGTTAATATTAAACTGTGTGTGGCGTCTCAGCTACTGTCCTGAACATCCTGATCCCAGAGCTGTATCCACACAACTTTTAGACTAGATTTCCAAACAGGCAGGTTCCTGACAGCTAAAAGCAGTTGCGAATCTCTTGGCCTGTAAGTCAATCGTCATTCAAGGATCCCACCTAAACATGTTAGGAACCAAAACACAGTGCACAGCGTACCAAGGAAATACCCTTTGCAGTTGGCAGCGTGAATTTGTCTGTCTCTGCATTAGTGAATTAAGTTGCTGATGAGTACAAAGTATTAAATACTTCATAACAGCTGCCTCAATCTCTCCTTAAAAATAGGAGATATAAGAACAAATTATATCAGTCGTACTATTAAAATATTCATGTGTAGACTTCAAAAAAAAGATAAGAAGAGTTTCAGAGGTTTTTAATGGTCGCCATAGCATCTTACAAGTAGTTTCATCTTAATGTTAAATGGCCCTTTTAAAAAGTTCTGCAGCAGCTTGCTTACTGTGCGGCTTACTTCTGCTTTTAATCACAGAAAAGGTTTTTGTACTCCAGAGGGAACCCCATATGTCTCCTGAACATTTCTTGTAAGTGTCCAACAAATATTCCTCTATCACTTTCTAGTGCGTTGAAATTATAGTTATTTTTTCTGAATGAAAATACAGACCTAAGAACAAAGCTTGCCAGGCTGGGTTATACCCGTGAACTACCTTTATCAGCAATCAAATTAAAAGTACAGTTTGCTTCAAAGCTACTTAATGACCAGAGATCATTACCATTGCACAATGGTGTGCAATCCTCTTTTTTTAAAAAAAGAAAGGAATCAGTTACCTTGCGTAATATTGAAACAGTGGTAAAAATTAACAGTTGTTTAATGAAACGGTTTCAGGTGAAGCTAGAATCTCAAAACCAGAAATAGTTTTATTAACTTCAGCAATTTTTTTTAGAAGTGTAAAAGATCCCTGTATCTGATGCTATTGATGTTTAAACTGTGGTTGAATACTTGGCTTCTGAGCTCATTTGGAAGAGTCTTTATACTTACGTAAATTCTGGAAAATCCTGGGGTGATGACCCTCTGTCTATCTATAATTAAAGGTCCACTCTTTATCACAGGAGAGCGGTAATGGAATCAGAACCCACCTAATTCCTAATGATGAAGGCCTTGCTCTAGAAATCAGTGAAGAGCTAAAGGATTTGACTGACGAACACACTACTGGCTGAAAATTACTTTATTGCTGTTGAAATACGGAAAGAGAAGCAGGATTGCAGAGAGTTTGAAGGAAGCAGAGAAAAGAGAATGAAGTTAATGGCTGAAATAACATGCCATATCTTGTGAGAAAGACTGGTGGGGATGGTGGTTGGGAAAACAGCTGAGGCTGTGTTCGCAGAGTCTGGAGTTTGCCTGAAAATTTACACTCATGGGACCAAAGTTTTCCTCTCTTACATGTAATATTTTGTCTCAGTAAGGCAGACATTTAGTGCTGTTACTTCTCTGGTTTATTTTGAATCTTCACATGGTTTCATGTCTGATGGGTCCTTCTTCACAAGAGTTGAAAAAAAGCCACGTTCTGTTGAAAACAAGTTAAGAACTTGGGTTAGATTCTTGAATCATGTGATGGCTGAAAACAACATATCTCATGGACCTGGTAGGTGAGCAATTGGTCTTTGCGTCATTGTAAAGGCGCTAGAAGAAATCCACTAGTTTAATTCTCTTTCCGTGAAAGCTAAGCTACCTCCCTCAGAAGTCAAGCCAAATGTGAGGAAAGATGTTTTCGTCGCACATAGGCTGTGGTTTTTTCCTTCACTTACAAATGAAAATAAAACTTACAAGGAACATTCTATGCATGGAATATTGATAAAACAAATGCAAAGCATTTCCTCTTGCTAACAGACTTAGTGGGTTTATTTATTCTAAAAACCTGTGTGCCTGTGAACCAGTTCCTCCAGCATCAATTTCTCACTACAACTGTCAGCTGCTTTTCAACGCTCTTGGTCCAAAGCCAAAAGCAGCCTGTTACGGATCAGCATCACACGGGAGTAAATCACCAGAAGGGGAGTGAATTCATCAGGTTCTCAAGGCTGCAGCAGCCTTCAGGCTCTTTTGCTGCGTAGCAGATGTTAATCCAAGGATTCATGAAATCCTGGAATGCTTTACCTATGGCCTTTTGTTTGTGCTAGGCCATCTCTAAATAACACCTTGTGAGATCAGAATGGGATTAAAGCAGGGCTCGGACGCACCCAGACGAAAATTCTCTGCGTTCTCTCCTCTCAGGCCGTTTCTTCTGAAATACCCAGTAATTTTAGCACAAGGCAGGTGAATTAGCCAGTCAAACAAGCTTGAAGATGACTTATGACATTGCCCCCTCACTGAAGAACTTGTTATTCCACCAGCAGAAGGTATTTTGCCATTAGCCTAGCTCATACCTTTGAAACAGGTGGGGAGAGTAAGGTTGCCGTCCACACATGGAGCAGCTACGGTGTAGGCACAGGATTTTTCTTTATTCTTGCAGAAGAAAGACACAGTTTCACCATGCTGAATGCCATCCTTAAGGTCGTTCTGAACTCTTTTCTTCTCACCATTGTATAATACTACAGCTTTCTTTACTGGTATTTTACATGGTCCTGTAAAACAATCCAGTTATAAGCAACACATAAGGATAATTAGAACTCTGTTTTGGAAAGTGGGTGGATTAGATCCCATCAGAAATCTACACAAGTGATATTTGGGAATGAAAAATAATGTGTCACACACATATATAGTACTTCTGTTGCTATTACAGTGCTGAAGAAATTCAGACCTCTAAGTACAGGGCCAAAACTTTCCAGCCTCCGTAAAATTTCTAATTACATTGAACAGGAAGAGGAGAGGAAATACTCAGACAGAATAAAGTTATGTGGCTGATCATTGAAGTCCGTTCAGATGCATCATGTCCTACAACGTTCAGTGTTAGGAGTGGTCTTAGATTATCAGGGCCTTGAAATCACTATTCTGGGTTTCTTTGGAGGACAGCTCTCGCACAAAGGTGTAACAGCTCACTCACAGTCAGAGCGGTGCTCGTTTAGGAAAATTCATTTTGATACATGGTTTCTAACAGGTAGTGTGTGTGTACCTTTACAGGTTGGCTTTGTGGACCAGTTTCCACTCTTTTCACATCGGGAATGCTTAGGTCCATCCAGTACGTAGTTTGGCTGGCAGCCGAAGCTGACGCTTTCATTATAGTGGTATGTTCTACGAACAACCAACTCTAGGAATCCATTTTCTATTCCTGTTGGAGTGGGGCATGTGACAACTGTGGTACAAAAACAAAAACAAAACCCAAAGCTTTATTGATGTTGCAGTTCTAAAAGACACACGATATAATACTTCAAAAAATACATAAAACTTCCACAGTGGTTCATTTCAGCCTCTTGCACAGGAAACATTAGCCAGAGGAAAGAGAATTTTTTAAAAAAACCCATAAAGAAACGTTTCTTGTTTTAAATACACATTTATTGCAATCTGTGCTTTTACCTAAACCCTACTTATATGTGGCATAGTCTCACTGGAAGCAGTGACGTTCTGTGGGCTGAGGGTAAGGCTGTCCACTTAGACTAATCCTGGCACTCTACAGACTGAAGTGCTCGCTGTGCTGTGGAGGCCAGGCTCCGATTCCCCGCTGGGAACGAACGCTGCACAGCAGGACTGCTTTAGATAACCTTTATACCTGCAGCAAATATTTTGTCAGTGCCAGGCTGCATTCACTCTTGTTAGGAATCACCTTGCATTCACTCTGACTTCCAGGACAGTTCCACCGTATGTTTGCAGGAACAATTGTGAAAAAAAATACTGAGGTTTTTCATATAGTTTTACCTATACAATTCTAGGGAATGTTTGTAGGGGCTGACAGCAGGGAGTTTCTTACCCTTGCACTCGGGAATGCTGCTCCAGTTCCCGTTGGCCGTGCAGGTAGCTGTCTCGCTCCCAATAAGTGCAAGAGGGGGTACACATTCAAAAGTAATTGTGTCCAGGAAATGAGAGACGTTTCCAGGTTTTACGCGACGATAAGAAAGGACTCCAAATTCGGGAAGCGGGGGAGGTGCACAAGTCACCGCTGGAAAAGGACAGCATTCAGAGAAATTAAAGCTTACAGATCAAACTGCTCCTAGAATCAGAGGAGCGAAGCGCTTACAACCAACGTAGCCCCCAGTGCCCTTTATGGGAGAATAGCTAACCAAACAAAAAGTGCAGATTAAAGGTCTCAGGAGCCTTCGAGTGTGTAATTCGATATTTTTTCTGTATTTGTCAGACAATATTACACAGTATATTGCTTTTTCAGTAAAGTGTTTATGCAGGACAGGTTGTAGCAAACCCACGTATAGTAGTTGCAAAGGCATGACAATATCCACTTTTTATACAGAGGGAGAATGAATTTGATGGATAAGCATCTTACCTCCAGCTGTAAATAGCATCGCTGATCCTGGCCTTTTGCACAGACCTTTAAACTGTATTTCTCTAAAACTAGAATCCACACGTCTAAAACCAAACACATGGGGTTTCGTCTTGATTTTTCCTAACCATTTTTTGCAGGGCACTATAGGAGGCCTCTGAATAAGAATGTATGTGGTTCTGAGCAATGTAAAGGAATCTCTCTGTAATAAGAAGAAGGATAAGGATAGAGTAGTTTTTAGTGTTTAATCACATACGTTGACACTGTGGTAAAGCTCCACTCCACTTTCCATCTGCCATGCATTGGCTTGTTCTTGTCCCAACGAGGTTGTAACTGAAAAAAACCCGACCTTGTCACTGGGAAGCTTAGTGAACGTGGGGAAGAATCAAGTTTTCTTTGCAAGAAAGATTTTGTTTCTCATAAGCAGCCTTAAGAGCCCAGTTCTGGAATCTCTCTAGTTCTAGAACTTACTGACCTCAAACTTCAGATTTGAATACAGAAAATTGTGAGTATTTGAGTATTGCAAGTGTGCAGACAAAAAGCTTGGTACAAAAAGATGTTTTGCCTTTTCAACTATATATTCTACCTTATCTATTAATTTCTACAACTGATTAATACCATGATAAATGTAAGTAGTGAGCATTGATTCGTGATTACTAATGTAAATGTTACAGTTTCTTGCAAGGAGTTCCCAGCTAATTACAGCAATTAGAATGAAACTATTGCAAAGAACTCCGTACTCTCAAGTCTCACCTATGATCGTCCCCAGTAAGCACTGTTTATTCCTTAATTACCCAAGCAAAATGAACGTCATGCTCCTATCAAATGTTCCCCTGCATTACCATAACTGTTTTTCTTTAAATGCATCCCCATTTCTAAAGCTAGCAAGTAGCCTTTGGTAAAAGTGCATTTGCTCCAGGGAACAAGTGAGGATTAACCTCATGTTCTCATTTATTGAGCCTGGAAAGGCATAGAAATGACATTTGCAGTCTCCAGAGTGTAACAGTATAACAACTTAGATGGAGATTATCTTCTCTCTGCTGTAGGATTTCATCTCCTGATGTAATAAGAGGATTTAAAAAGCGGGGGAAAGCAGTCCAGAATAAATCTTTGCATAAAATCTCTGCTATGTCGTTCGTTTCCATATCTGTAAGACATTGCTTTGGAGTAGCAAAGCTCTAGGACATTACAGCCAAGACTGGACAGGGGAGGATCACCAGACATACTATTTTTTTTTTCCAGTTTGTGAAGTGGAGGTGAGTTTTTAGGTGCAGTTTTCTAAGTTCCCTGGCTTGCAATACTGCAGTAGTTGATACTAGAATGTAACACTGTGCTTTACATTATTAATTTAACAGCATGAGGAAGGGAACACTTACCCTGGTTCACATGAAAAACTTACAGTACTCTGATAGTGGAGGTCTATATAATCAATTTTTCCATGCTGTAAGGGTCCAAGACTGGCACATCTCTTTGCTGTTTAATTAAAGATTAAAAAAAGGAGAATATTTTTTCATGAGGCATGAAGCCAGGAAACAAGTTGATCCTAAAGGGGTCCTGGTGTCTTTCACATTTCTCCGCTCCCATAGCTTTCCAAAGTTTTTGTGATTAAATAATTTTTAATATTGGATTGAGGTAAATAACTTCTATGCAACAAAACGATGAAAATAACCGATGAGGGATACAATAAATGCAGGTGTTATCAGGGAGTACCGTCATTAGAGTATTAGCACTGCTGGGCTGTGTCAGATTAGGGTTCACCTTGTCCGGGTCCAATCTCCATGACCATCCGGGAGCAGAGGCTTAAGGAAAAGCGTGAGACGTGTCTGGGAAGATCGTTCCCCTGTTCCTTGACCCTCTTCTCCCCACCACCCATTTGTCTTCCAACAGGCAAGGGAAGAACAATTGGAGAACAGAAGTCTATCAGTCTAAAGACATCAGATTTCTCACAGGGACTAGAAAATATCCTTTTCAGATCAACACTTGGTATAAAATCTAGGAGTAGGATTTACTTTGTTTTACTTACGTAGGCACAACAGCGTGTTGAGAGGCCACTTGCCAGTTGGGAGGCAGCTATACTTCCTTTGGCCATTGTTGGGGACAAACCCAGGCCTACAGGTATATTCTATTGTCTCACCCACGTCATACACGCTTTTGACTACATCGATGGTGGCAAACATCACTTCTGGTGGCTTGGAACAGACTGGAGGAAAGGAGACACTTTACAAGAAATTGGGCAGAAAGTTGGAGTTGTTTTTATTTCTCAGCTAGAGGCATAGGTTTCTGGGATCATCAGCTCTGGTGTGTTCCTGCACTGAGCTATACGGTCCTTCTGTAACCTATAGGTATGCCACTTACTGAGGCAGCTGATGGGTGCTCTAAGCATTAGCCAGAAAAAAATGTGTTCTTCCTCTTCTCGGCAGCTCTGCCAATGGCTGTTAGATTTTTGAGACACTTTGTTTTACTAAAATTTACTTTTGCTTCAAAATAGATTTATGGAGTTATTCTACAAAGTGAGTCAATTATGGTAAATTATCTGGGATAAAAAAGGGTTGCTTAGAAGCAACCTAATGCATTTCATTTTTCATCTAAATCAGTTTGATGAGGTCAGCCTGAAATGATTTTTTGGGGGATTTTAAAATTAGATTTCTTTTTCTCTGGTTTCTCCAATTTTTGTGTTCAGTGGGGCAAACACTCTGTTACATGAGACAGTTCTGATTCCAGAACAGCTTTAACACGTTGGCAGTGTGAACAACTCATCACCCAGAGAGTGAGAACAGGAGGGGAGCAGCACGGGAGGAACAGAGGGTGCAGACTGCACTCTTGCAGAGGACATGGGGAGGGATTCC
>NW_010425433.1:9846-15067 GCF_000710305.1 Buceros rhinoceros silvestris
GAGAACAGAGGGGACACAAAGCTCCTGCTGTAGGAATGAATGGCAGGGAGAGAGTACATGAAACCATGCACGTCCCCTTGGGCATGGGGGAAAGGAGGAGAAAAGCAAGGCAAGAGCCGTGCCAGGCAGCACCTGCGACAGAGGGGAAGGTGAGCAGGGAGCTGGGCAGAGGGACAGAGCGAGGGTAACTCCTGGCACAGGCAGTGCCCCCCAGCATGCAGGCAAGCTGGTCTCCACAACTTCTGTCAGTATTTCTTCTGTTTTCCTCCATTTTATACTTTTGTATGTATCAATTCACCTCACCGTAGGAAGAACTGGATGCAGGAATGGAAGGGGGAAAAAAGAGAGGAAATAACTTGCAGAGAAAATTCCCTTCGAAACATTGACCAGAATTTCCTAAAGGCTTTAAAATCCGATTGCTTTCTCCAGCTTCCCTCATTCACACTCCGAGGTCTTAGTGCCCTTAGAAAGTGGAAGACACTTACCTCTCGCTGCGAGGGCACAGTGGCCCAGAGCAACTGCGCAGGTCAACAGCACCAGGGAGTACATCGCTGCCAGGCCACAAGCTTCCCAAATGACCCCCGGTCCAGTGTTTCCTCTCAAAAATAAAGGCATCGGCAGAAGGATGGTTACACATTAACTCTTTGTATTTATTCCCATCCTAGTAAACAGAAGATAAAAGGCTCCTTGTATTGCTTGGAATAAAGGATGAAACAACTGTCACATGTTGCATTTGTACATAATGCGGGAATTCAAAGCGCGATCTCTGCTGCAAACATCTCCAGTTGTTTCTGCAGAGCATCTCCTGTTGGGACCAACGATGTTGAAAAAACAGTACCATCCTCTCAGCATCTTTCGAGGATGAGGGTATCTGGAATATGATACTGGAGCAAATAATAGAACTGTCACCAAGAAGCTTTTGTTTATCACTTGAGCATTTATATTTCTACGTACCAAAAAGTCTTGAGAGTCATACCGAATCTTTTTAAGGTGAAAGATTAGTGTTGGAGTGACACTGGTATTGTCATACGCCCACAGTGATGATACCAACTTCATGCCATTCTATGCTAGGCGATGATCTGGCCTGAAACTTTAGGCTTCAGGGGCCAGTTTGATCAGATTCATGTCGTCGATGAGCGCTTTTCAATTAACAGGTAACTAAAACCATCAGAGACAGAGCTCACGATGCCAGTGCTGCAGGAACTGTGAAATAGTGATTCTGGACTGTGCTCATTTGTGACACGGGGGTCAAACTTAAATCATAGTTTTGGGTGGTACGACAACTTGTTTTGGTGCTTTGGGATCATCAAGTCAAAACTCCACAGACATCAGCTGAGGTTCAGATCACTGCAGTTCTTCTAATTTAGTAGATTTTAACTGCAGGAACATCTGAAGTGCAACCAAAATAACATTTGTGTAATCATTGTTGCACAGTTTGGTGTTTCTAATCTAAGTATCCTCCTCCCGTGCTGACTCACAGCCTGTGAGGGGGAGTGAGGGACATTTGAAGCTCTAAAGAGCAGCCAGGGTATGTCAAACCCTTGCTGCTGTGATCTTAAATACTTTGTTTAGTTTTTGTTGTATAATGTTTCTCTGTTTGCATTTAAAACACAAATTGTAGCCACAACATTAAACAATTAGGAACATGCTATTCTTCTTGGAAAGAAAACGCTGCGAATGTCCTGCTCAAAATGTTTACCAAATAGACGGTGCCAAAGAGCAAAGTTCCACTGCTAAGTCAACAGAAAAAAATTGACTTCATTTTCTCTATTTACATCTGATTCTTTTCCCATTTGTCACAGCCTGCTTCTTTCTCTTCCGTCTCTCTACAAAATTTCACAAGCATCTTTTCCCTTCCCGACCCACTGCAATGCCATCATAAACTTTCTTGCCTATGGTTTAAACCCTTCCTTAGATCCCTTTGCTACTTCGATTGCATTCTTTTCTGTGTTTAAAATAGCACAGGAAGAGATGGGCACAATTTTATCCATCATTGACCATCACACGGGCATTTCTCACTGTGCTCAGCAGATGGCAGAACGTGCTCTGCCATATACCAGGAAGGTACGATCTCGAACTGCAGGGTGTTTATATGACTTTGAGGCAAAAAAGAAAAAAAAGATAAATTATAAGCACATTAATTTTCCCATAGATTTAGTGTGTGTAACTTTACTGCTTTTAAAGTTGAAAGTAAAACTGAACAATTGCATGTGGAACAGAGACGAATGAATATTTAAGTATGCATTCGCGCAACTCTATAAAAACTGCCAACATTGTGGTTCTTTCTGAGAACTTATTTCTCTGCCATAAGAAACATTAGAATGGATGTTACAAATCACTGAGGCTTTTCCAGTAACTGGAGAAGATGTGGTTGTTACCGTATGGATTCACCTTGCCCATGAGCAGAGCATGAGCAAACCAATCTAGTTCGTTCTGTATTCGGGAGTAGTTTGTAATTACTAGATCATCCTTTAGCACACGTGCTCTTTATTATCACAACTCCTGTACACCAAATCATGAAGCAGAATTTTGTTTCATTAGTGACCACATAAATACAGAGCAGACTGATGGTCTCCACCACAAATTGTGTTATATTCTAAGGAAACAAGCTGCAGGCAGAGAAAGTAGTGCAAGAACACCCTGAGATGGTACTGGCTGGCATGGTGTGTGGAGTATCGATACCAAGCAGTCTAGCTGCCACCTGGATTTGTGTGAGCGTAACCAAAAAGGAGAATATGCAGGAGGGATGCAAATGAACTGGCTTTGCAGTAGCCTTGTTGCCCAGATAAAAATGTGAAGGGCAGCGCAGCAGAGATCAAGAGTGTGTGTTTGAAAAGGCACAGTTAAGTGATGGAGAATGGCATCACTGGCTGATCAGAGTGGTTTCAGTAAGGAATAAGGGAGAGGAAGAGAGTAAGGCAGGAAAAGCCTTAAAAGTAAAAGTAAAAATGTCATTTGGAAGAGAAGGGGGGAAAAAATAGCAGAGGGATGCTGAAAGAAAAATGATGATAAAAAACAGTCTATGCACCAGCATTCTTCATTGACACCGGGGTCAACCGCAGCTGGAACGACAATAGCAGAAGACATTGTAATAATGGGGACAGAGGATAATGAGGCAGATGAGGATGATAAGGTAGGAAAGACTTTCAGATGGGAATTGGTCTCTCCTAGGATATTATGCAGAAAGTTTGTGAGAACTTGACAGACTGAAGGTCAGTGCAAGGTAACGGTTCCCCAGCTAATGAGCCAGACCTTATGTCCTTCCTCTAATCTGCCTGCCTGCTTCTCTAGTCGGTGCTGTAATTTTCCTGATACTGTAGGATATATCACAACTCTGATCCTGCCACAGACCCGCTGGCAGCCTGTCCTTCCGGACAGTGAGTGCTGGGTCTGCATCAACCACCGTTCTCAAGATTTTATGACTGTTCTTCAACCAGAAAATGCACAATACAGCAGTTCAAGATGCAGTTGTTTCTCAAATCAACAGGACTATACTGATTAGGGACACTGAGGTAGAACATTAAAGAGAGGCCTGAACACAGTCCTGCCTTAGGTGCCAGCACCTGCTGGCTGAGGCGCTCCTTCTGGCAGGAAAGCTGCCTTGGGACTGTACTTGGACCAACAATCTCATCGTTTTCCTGCAAGGATTTGACACTCAGATTCCCTTCACGCTGTTCCTTTTGTTTCACATGTCAGCCCCTGGGTTTTCATGCGCAGACCCATTCCTCCCTCGGGAGCATGAAGAGGGAATGGTCAGCTGGCTGATGGATGTATCCATGTTCCTCTGCAGGAGCAGGTGTAAAGTCACGGGTCCAAGCATTGCCCGTCATGTTTCCAAGATGGTTCTACTAATATTTGTTCTAAGTTAATTTTTGCACTGCACAAATGTTTTTATCTCCTCTGCTCAGTACAGCTGATACTGAAGCGAGTGCTCTGTTGCACTGAAGAGACAAGAAATTAAAAATAAGAAGGTAAACTGAGTCATTTTCAGCCTTAAAGAAAAATAACTGCTCTCTGTTCTGGACAAGTTGAGACGATTCCAACTTCCTATAGATCAGTTGCATTTAATATTTAATGCACAGATATTTTGGATAAATACATTCATTGTTAGCAAAATATCCAAGCAGCCAGGATCCATTTGCAGTGCATTACTTCCCAGTGAAGGTTTATATTTGATGTGTTTGGGGATGTTGGAAGTAAACACACAGTAACAGATACTGACCTGGAAGAATGTCTCAGTGATGTAAGAAGTAAACAATGTCTATATAGTTGTTAAAAAGATCATTTTCACTTACTAGCATATTTTAGGGGTAAAATGCCATCCTAGTTACTACCGATGTTTTGGAATGTTTTTTCTAAATCTATATAATTATCATTTTAGTCCTAGACCTTAAATCACGTTAAGCATCCACCAGTTTACTGCAAGTGTGGTATTAAAATATCCAATCCTGTATTAGTCTGAGACGTCAGAGGGCTGGCACTAACAAATTTTCCAGCTGCCAGCAGGCCTGTCTTCTCTCGCAGAGGCATGAACTTGTTCTAGTTTTCACAGTGTACAAAACCAGAGAGCGTTTAAAGCTACTTCCTTCTCTCTGCCTTCTCATTTCCTGCACAGAAAATCCAGAGAATCTCTCTCACAGTTCTGCTGTGACACAAATATTGTGAAACAGTCTGTTCCTCTGACAAATTCATCCAAAATTGCGCGCTAAATTCCCTCATGGGGACTGTTGAATTATGAAGCCTTGGGGGCGAACTATTCCCTAGGAGAGTTTGAATCTGCAGTGAGCGGATCTGCAAGGGACCACCTTTGAGATGTTGACGTAAAGGCACAGTATGGAGCCACAGACCTTCTCACTCTTTGCCTCATCCCACCTTCTCTGCCTCTTCCCTTGGTGCAGATGGAGAGATACACAACTGCTGTCAAGGAAGAAGCGAGCCATCCGCTGTAAGGAGAGGTCAGAAAGGACAGGGTGCTCTCCGAGCTCAAGGCAAACTCTTTTTCACATCAAGCTTGAAACAGTTTTCAAGATTCTCTTCACCATTATTCTTCACTTTCTATTAAGCCAGATGTCACAGATTTCTGTGAAAGCAGCATCTGGCCTTGGCTTTTTCTTTTATTTTTATGTATTGCCTCAGGTTGTCATCTTGTTTACGAGCTGGAGAGAGTTTAGGCCAGGAGTGGATGCAAGTTCTCCGAGGAACGCATGCTGCTGCAGGAATG
>NW_010425433.1:15162-15453 GCF_000710305.1 Buceros rhinoceros silvestris
CACTTTACACCTTCAGTACATCAGAGCTGCTGCGAGCATTTCACCACTCACAGTTTCCATCCTCAGATGAATCCATCCCTCCCTCCCAATAAAGGATCTCTGTGGATACACGAGAACGCTCTAAAATTGCCCGTGCTTCACCCAGCACATTGCTGTAACGCTGTCAGAAAGCCCGGCTATCACACACCTATTTACTGCCATTCTTTGGTTTTCCCAAATGCAAATAATGAAGTTGTTTGTTATAGTCATCCCCTTTAAAATCTTCATTAAAAGTGTATATTTCTAAAACCA
>NW_010425433.1:15548-21156 GCF_000710305.1 Buceros rhinoceros silvestris
CTCTTTGGCTGAGTCAGAGGCTCCCATTGGTATCACCTAATAAATCGACCGCTTCAGCTGAGAGAGATCCTATGATCTCTGTTAGCCCATGGAGATCATCTGTTCAATTCTTCGTGGGCAGAAGTCCAGAGCGTTCAGATGAATAAATCTACCTTCTTCGTGATTCAGCTCCTGTACAGTGTAATCACAAAGGGGATACCCATCTCCCTTACAGTCTAACCCAAGACCTTCGCAAGCCAGCCCAGGGCTTGTCACTGGCGTCATCTGAATCAATTTATATACAATTAACAAAAGTACAAAGTACACAGTACAAGATTAGGAATTTTTCCCAAATCTTTATTAATCAACAGAAATAGTTGACTATAATTTTTCCTCATATATTTTTATTCTGGTATTCTTAGCAAATTTCCTCCAGAAGAGGGAATTCGTCACTCACTGTTGTCTGTCAAGTCTGAAAAAGCTAAAGATGTAGTTTTGGAACTGAAAATTTCTCAAAACGTTAGATCCAGAGGGAAGGCCATTGACTCTTACAAGCTGATTTTTAAGAGTATTCTTGAATATTCAGATGTAAGCGGATGAGTTTAGGGCTAATGTGATAGGAAGGATTAGTCTGTCTGAACTAGACGTTTTGCTAGAAGAATCATGCTGCTGCTGAAGCTTCCTCATACACCTCTACTGATGCAGCCATGGCTGCTGCTCATGACATCGCATTATTCTGTGTCTGGATCGTGTTAAAGACTCATATTGTACCACGAGATACGGTTCTTTTATGGGCCATTAGGGAGTCAGAAGATATCAATAAACTAATTTCACTTTGTGACAGCCTCTAATTTCTAGCAGTAAATCCAGGGCGAAGCCTTTCTAAGAGGAAGCAGATTTTGAAGGGGCCAGTACCAACAGCTGGAATCTGATTTTCAGAAAGGCTCAAATTCTGTTTAGACAAGTAAATGAAGGCCATGCTTTTAGAAGTCCTCACTTTATTAAAGTGAGTTTTCAGCATATTGGGTTCTTTGGAAAATGTAGTTCTCTCCTTTGTTTCCAGAAGGCCACTCAGCTGCTTTGACAAGTGTCAATCTTTTGACAAGTGTCAATATGACAATCTCCAAGTGTATAGGATTTTTAAAAAAATTATTTTAGTGTTGTATTCTGCACACCATCTAGCCAGATTTTTCTTGGAGTTTTGCATTTATTCTGTAATTTTATTTTAAAAATAACAATAAGTATCAGAGGTTGATTTTCCTTTTTTTATTGCACATTCTGTTGCACAGGAAGACACAAAGATGCCACCAGCATTTTGCCACAGAATGAAATAAAATTGCAGTCGTTCCAGAATTGCCAGAACTGATAAATGTAAGATTTGAAAAGAAAAGATGTCCAGGCATATCGCAAAGAACAGATCATGAGCATTCTCAAAGAGCAGAGTATTTATGATCCAAGTTGGATGCACATGTATATGTGCTCACTACACTTCTTAAAAATTATTATTTCTAGAAAAAAGAAACCCTCATTTTTCTCCCTCATGTGACCTAATTATGTGGTCATTACGGAGAGGGTCATTATTTTGCCATGGACAGCAGAGTACAGTCGAGTTGACTAACACTGGTCTGCTGTTCCAGAGCCTTTTCAGAGCGAGCTGCCCCAGCTCTTGTCTCAGACATGATGTCATCCATCCGGAACAAAACCTGCGGGCTCTAGCGTGTGGGATGCCCTGGGTTTCCTCCTTAGCAGCACTGTGGGTGACATGTCCGATTTTTTAAATGACATTTTCTGGAACAAACCTAATTTTAAATGTAACTCATCTCGAGGAGAATCTGTAGCATTTTATTTACGTACAAATAGTAATTTGGGGCTATTGAGGTCACAATACCTTGTGAAACCGAGTGCTATCATGAGACTTAGCACAGCCTAAGGAGATGTGATACGTTTCACTCTCCTAATCTGTTCAGTCTTTAATCCACAATACTGGATTGAAAGACCAAAAATAGTCTCTACTGTCATTAAAGGACAGTTTCTAGGGTTTGTGGGGTTTTTTGGGAAATGGAAATTCTGGTGGGGAGTTCAATGAATGATAAATGTTAACAAACATCCTCCTGTGACGCCTCTGTGGCAGCCAGCCTTTCCACACTTCATTTGTCAGTTAACTGTCACTGTGGGATTTTGAATTTTTTTTTTAAATTAAAGTCAGCATGTTTTGTGTGTCAGTGTTTTCTCTTTTCAGTTCTCCTAATTTAAACAAGTGTTTTAAAGCTTTGTTGTCCAGCCAAACTCTTGACATTTCAATTATTAGTGTTTCCCTAAGAGTAAACACTTGTAGAGCACAGACGGACGTGGCCTAATTGGAAATCATACCATGAAAATGATATTCCTCTTCCTCTGCATCAACACCTCGTAATATAATGGTGGCGCAGGAAAAGAACTGAATATCCTGCATGTTCCAGCTGATAGGATTTTGTTTATCCTCTAGAATAAACCAAATGCAACAGGAAAGTTACTGTTTCTTGTATCTATGATAAATTATATCCAGCAGTCAAAAAGAATAATTTGAAGAACGATATATGTAATACCTATTTACAGCTCATCCTCACATGGCAAAATTCTACTGAGCTTACTCTGGCAAAGTTATCATCCCTGTCAAGAGAAGATTTGTGGCATCTATCTGGTAAATAAACTATAACACACCTACTTTGTTTCTGACAAACCTGTGTGCTGTGTTTCTCTAAATAAAGAGCAGAGGCTTTTGTTTAGCTGGTGCAGGAGAGGTTTGTTCTTTTTTCCACATTGTTAGAGTGCTTTGTTTGTATTTCAAAGTTGGAGGTTTTCTGCCTTTTTGTGTGTGTACAGTTGAAGACTGAAAATTTGCCTACACAAGAGAATTGTTCTGAGGCACTCAAAAAGAATGTGAATTGCTTTTGGGAAGAGATACTCAACATTTTCCATAGTGATGCTAGTGGGAAGAATAAAATCTGTAAAACAACAATGATGGCAAATACTCCAGCTGAGGCAGAAATTTTTATTTATGCAATCTAGAAAGAGACGAACCCATGAAACATCCCTAAGGACCCCCATCACATTTCAGTGTATAGCAGAAATGACTCAGCTCTATAACTTGGAGGTATTTTACCACACTTGTAATACATCTGAGAGATGGGAAAGGAAAGCAATTGGTTGTCACTCAGGATTCGGATGAGAACACCGATGTAAAAAATTGTATTTTACACTCAACATTCTGCATACCATCAGCCAGTTATTTCCGATTCTATGGAGAGCGGCTGTGAGGGTAATTCACAGGCAGTGGCAATCTCACGAGGAACGGGGGTTTGCACCATTTTCAAGGAAATTCAAGCTGAAATAACGGCATCATTCTCGTCGCAAAGGGAAGAAGGATTTTGCTGATTAGGATGTATTGATGAACTGCAGTTTCATCCCTGACAAATGATTCATTACTTTGATATGCCAATTTTTTCCCCCCATAGTTTTCCAGAAATATTTTTTCTGTGACATTTCATCTCTTGTGGAACTTTTTTTCGGTATGTAGTCTTTTGGACTGTGTTTGAAGACATTCAAACTTTCACATTATTACTAGAATGTGTAAAGAAGCCGTCTGTCACATGGAATAACTTGATAATAAAATCTGCCTAATGACCCAGTATTGCCCAACCTGCAACCAGAGTAACTTTGAGGGGAAAAGCAAACCCATTTTAGACAGCAGGTTTGTAAGGATCGAGTCATCCTTTCTAAAACGGACTTGGAAAATAGCTACTTGTTCTAATAACTGTCTAGAAAAGGAAGCAGTTGCAATTTGCATTGAAATGTGAGGAGAAATTAGGTTGCGAACTTCCGTATAGGTCTCCAGCAGGAAGTGATTCCTGTGTGTTGAATATTTCTTGCAGGCAGGAAATAATAAAACAGAGCGCCACAACCGCCAGAGAAGTTGATGAAGGCATTTTCTGTGGCTTTGGCTATGAGTTGGGACTTACAAACCTGCAATGGTATTGATGCAGATACAGAAAAGACTAGAGAAGTTGCAGCAATAATCAAACTTTTCAGATAAAAACTCACAGACCATCCAATGGGAATGTCTACCAGGGATGAACTCTCTTGGATATTACCCAAATATCCTGTTACCAAAAGGCCCCGTTAACAGCACTTTGGAATCAGGAACTCTGGAGCTGCCTGGGGCACTCGCCGATGTTTGAGTGGATGAATCTTGAGCAGAGATACTCTCAGGAAAGTGGAATCCAAAATGATTCAGCAGGTTTGTGAGATTTTAAGGGACAACCAAACATAGAGATTGCCCCATGTCTGATGGAACGTGAGCTGTGTCTGATTCGGTCAGATTCCCTGGGTTCAGAAGCTGTGCTTGTAATAGCAGTAGAAATAAATACATTCCGTATTTCTTGATAGAACAAAATGTTTCTTAGTGCTGGTCATGCTCTGGCGTAAGTTAATCAGGGCAAGAAAAATCCATTCCCTCTGCTGAGGAATAAGGGATTGGAAGCATGTGTGGAATAGGTAGAAACCAAATTAAAAATCTTTGTATTTTATAGAATTTCAGATCAAGTCTGAAAGTAGTTGCTTGCAAAATAGAAGTCCATGAAGCAAAGGGCATGTGGAAACAGTTTATCGGGCATCTGGCTTGATTCGATAAGTTAAGGAAAGCGGGGCTGTCGGTGTGGTGATTTGCTGAGACGCGGTGGACACACCAGTGCAGCCACAAACCCAGGCATTAAAATGCAGAGTATGGCAGCGCGTAACCAGTTATTTCTGTTCTTCATTTAGTTAATTAGCTTGCTTTCACTCTTGTGAAATACAATATATTATGCCTGATATCCCAGACAGACTTGTGAGTACGTAGATAGAGAGGGGTAGAGGAACTTTTAATAAACATCTATTTCCCTTGAATGAAAATTTGTAGCTATGGGAATAACATTTATTAATAAAATTATGATTAGGTGAGGCGTTGGTTTGTTTATCACATCTATCATGTTGTTGCACACAAGCAACCATGCTTTATGGAGTGTTTTTCTGAATGTATAGAGATGCTCTATAAATCGCTACATGGGAGGATGGATGTATGCCACAGGCAGAAAACGCTTGTGTGTCCAGGGACTTGTGAACATTTTGTGCGTGATGTGAATAAATGAAGAGGGACAGATTATTATTTCATAGACTACTTTACTACGTGGTCAGCACGCTGCATGAAAGCGTAGTGAAAGTTCTTTGTGTCTGTCTCGGATGTATTAATTGGCAAAAAAGACTTGCTGCGTATTGCCTACGCTTTTTCTTGAGGATATTTGCCTTGCGTGGTAAATTCAGGATAAACACGAGCTGCAGCGGGGCAGGACCGCCAGCGCACTCTCCTCTATTTGCTGTCTGTCCGGTGGGCGTCGTGTGATGCCCAGTTGTTCAGCGAGGCCCTGCACAGCAGCTGCGTGTGTGTTGCAGGAAGGGGGCCGGTTTGTGCAGGAGTGCTGGGGCTGCACCCCACCCCTGTCTGCGGTGCGGTGGAACACCACATCCCGCAGCAGGTACAGGAAGCGCCCGCTGCGAAGGCGGAGATGGCAGCCCGGGGCAGGGCAGGCGGGCGCTGGGCGGCGGCGGTGGCTGC
>NW_010425434.1:0-309 GCF_000710305.1 Buceros rhinoceros silvestris
TGGGCTCTGTCGCTGCTGGGGAGGTGCCACTGTGTGGAGCCAAGAGGTGCGAGCAGCGTGGAGCGGAGTCCGGGGATGTGGGAAAGCAGCGGCCAGGAGCCAGGAGGCAGCAGGACATCCCGTCCCGTCCCATCCTGGCTTGTCCCGTCAGCAGGACGCTGCTGCCCGGCCCAGGAGAAGGAGCCATTTCCCCTCTCCGGGGATGACCAGATGTCTCTTGTCCGCGCCTGCGCTGGCTCTGGTTTCCATCTCTCCCGTCAGATTTACAGCTGCCCTAATGGGTTCCCGTGGGCGGCGAGCCTCGTGTCA
>NW_010425435.1:0-19702 GCF_000710305.1 Buceros rhinoceros silvestris
TAATTATAGTTAGAATTAATAATCTTGCAGATGTCCTTAAGCTCTTTTTAAATTTTTTTTTAAGCTCAATGTCTACTCAAGTTAATGGCAATTGAAATCACAAATAGTGCCACCATCAAGTAAGAAAAATACCCTTGCTAGGGGTAGAGAAGTTACAAGACACTCACCCCTCTGTTTTTTTTTCTTTTTGATTCAAAATTTTCCCCTTTTCCCTCCAAGGAGGAAAATTATTTCTGTCCTTAATACGGAATGCTCGACTGTTGTCATTCCCAGAAAATAACTGGATGTTTATAATCAGAAGTTAAATAATTTGCTCTTCTATAGCAGCAAGATGGTGTTGCCTGCTGGGTATGAAACATGTCTCATGTCATAAAACATCATTCTAGGCAGAGGGATTTCTTAGCCTGCTATTAGTCCCAAACTGAATATACCTCCACTGACCTGGTACATCCTAGCCAAAAACCAAAAAAGTACCATCAGCAGCTACACAGAATAGTTTCCAGACAGAAACTACAGCTGATACTCCTTCAAATAAATTTTTAGACATTTTGGACTCATAAGGCTATAGCAACAAGTGTTAACTGAAGTTCCAGACATCTGAGTCTGTTTTGACTCAAACAGAACTTAAACATTTCCTTTTAATCCAGCAGACAGTGTAGAAGGCCCAAACCCAATTTTATTTCCTTGCAAAATCCACAAATATATCAATATCATAAGAAACCTCAAACATTTGAGTGATGGTTATGATGATTTCAAGAAGCACAATGAACAATTTATATCTAGATCGCAAATTTGGACCAACACTGAATACTCTGAAGCAGCAATACCAAAAGACGCACCTCTGAGTCTGAACAACTCGACTCAACGTCACAGGGAATTCACAGTGGTCCATGAGACTCCCCTTTGCCTTTGTATCAGAAGCTATTAAATAGAAATGTTGTTCAAAGAGATTGCTACTAAGCTTTGTTTTCCTGTTATTGTAAGAAACTTAATCTTTAAAAAGCTGAAGACAAACACATCACCCAAATAAAATTTTAATTAGTTTAAATTTCAGAGGACAAGCGATTCATCAGGGTTCAGTTGTGTCTGATTAGACAGATGGCATCAAGACTTCTTTCAGTGTCCAGAAACTGGTAACAGAACTGTTTCTAAAATGCTTTAGGAGTGCTGGGGAATTTTACTCAGTGTAAGTAGTTGCTGGTAAAGCCCCATGGGATGTTCCAACAAGCCATCTAAATTCTGTCTAAATCAGTACTGAGACAGCGAGTCTATGCCTACATACATTCTGCGTTTGGCAGACAATTGGCCAGTTCAGGTTCCCACCTCCGACATCAACATCACCAACTTGACTTATTAATGTAGCTTATATTCTTCTGCCTCCCAAACAGCAAGAGAAATCCAAGCTTCCTGCCTCACATTTCCAACAGACTAGAAGCATCTGTTCTCAAGATGAAAAGTGACATTTGGCTTTTAAGTTTTTTGAAATAATATGCATGCTCTTCAGAGTGCACAGACTAATGGTTGTCAGTTTAAATGTTTGAGGATATTATTTTTGTGAGTTACATTTCTATTGCATTTTTGTCTTGGACAAAATTATAGGATTTCAGAAGCAAAAAAAGTAGTACACCTACTGCTGTAGGAGTACTGTATTTCTCCATCCACCCAAACCACACTCTTCAGGATACAGTGCGACTTCAGACGACAGCACAGGACTCTTCACCCAAAGATTACTAAAAACCATATCACGTTCTACTTGCAGGCTTTTAACTTCAGTTCATACTGGGCTTGAGGGAATCTCTGTGGGTGCTTAGAAGACAACCTCCTGTGATTAGAGAAGCTGTTTTTGGTGGCTCTGGTCCAGGATTAGAGGTACAGACAGAGAAGCATCAACTCGTCGGATTCAGCCCATCACTGGCCAGTGTGCATCCTCGCCCTCAAGGTGACCCATTCAGGCACAAAGCATCCTCCTCCCAGCCATGCAAGAGGTAAAGTGATTCACTCTCCACATGGACTGGTCTTGAAACTAATTCAGTCAAGCGCTAAGAGACTGACTAGACTGATGGTGCTCACTATCTTCTAAAACGGAGTAGGACCATGCAAATCCAGTTGTTTCTGCAGCATTTGTATGTATTATGTCTAGAGTGAGCAAAAATGAGCTTAGTACTGCCAGTTCAGCCTGTCCGAGTACGTACTTTCCAACTGTATCTTTAAATACTAACTGGCACTGAACATTTAAATCAGTTCCCATCTCTTTTCTCAAACAGAAATAGACATTCAGATACAGCACTTGAGCCAATCCTGTCTAAATAATGTGACACAGAAGAAAGATGCTGTCAATAAAAACAAGCATAGAATGGTACTGCTATCATATCTCATGCTACTGCATATCTGTTCTGGCAGGAAACACTTGAAAGACAGCCCCAGTACTAATATAACAAACTACAAAAATGAAAGAATTAGTATGCACTAGAAGCTACAGCAAAAATAAGGCAAAATTCTTCCTCTGAAATTAAAAGTGTAATTACTTTGGTGCAAAATCTCACACACATCTCACTGACATTTTAATATCTGCAGGTTTGTCCTTCTGAAATATCTTCCTGTTGTAAATGTGTCTCCATCCTTCATCACTACCAGCAACGAGACTGAAGAATTCTCACAGAATCCAAACTCCACAGGAGCCTAAAACTTGTCTCTGTTCCATTTCCGCCTAAATCCCTTCCCTTCCAGTGATGGACATGCAGTGATGTACACAAAGGTTAAAGACTAAATTATAGGGTGTTCTACCATTCTGTCCTCATTAAATAGTAACTGCTCAAGAACCTGAAAGTCGCCAGCCTCGTGTCTGGTATGAGATCAAAACTCCCATCACATTGCATAACTGCCAGTTCCTCTGGCAGTCTGAGTAAGACTCGGAGCTTATTGTGTTCCGGAGGATATGGCAGTGAAGACCCAAATTTCTTGGGCTGGGAAAGGAAGAAGGAGGAGGGGAAGACAGAAGAAAAAACAAAAAAGACAGACAGGATAGTTCTAAAAATATTACTTACTACATAGTTTAAAAGTCTGTGTACAGAGTAAGAAATATTCTGGGCTTTCATACTGAAAAATAAGTTAAAAGGCAGTATATGCCATCACCGACCGCGGCACATAAAATAGACTGGATGCATACTGGTACAACAGGACTTCATGAAACCAAACACATGACAGCCTGAATGATCTGTCCAATAGCACCACTCACATCTGTGCCTTTTTTTTTGTGAAGCACTTCAGTGCAATGTTTGACCAAACATTATTGTGTATATTCACAGCTGAAGAACCAGTTTCGCTCTGACAAGAACATCCTGCTCCCTCGCTTTTGTACTTCTCAATCTTTTTACTAATAACATAATTATATCAGTACTGATGAACAAGAAGTGGAATGGAGTATTCAGTAAGAAATCCGGCCATGCACCAAACTGTCTCACATTCTCACATGTTCGGTCCCAACAGAGCGTCAAAAAGCCAAACCCCTTTATATGGCATAACTAAGTACTCAAAGACCAGAAGAATCGACTAGAAAGCAGAATAGAAAGCAAACACCAAGTAAACGGAACACAAGTTTTTCTGTTGAGTAGGTTTGCTTGACAACATCATCCCTCCCTGTCTTGCCCCATCCTTCCTTGCTGTACTCACTCTCAAAGACTGTTCATGCTGAGGTGGCTATCAAAGGAAGTAAGAAAACTCAATCGCCAACTTTGCCCAGCTGTCACTGTACCAGCCTTACAGTCTTGTCCCTAATAAATTCTAGTTTCTTTAAAATCTTGCCAATCTACAAGACATAACAGGCTGATCAAAGAAACAATGGTACAAAATAGAATTGACAGCTGACAGGCTCAAAACAGCCCTTCATGCAAAGACACATACCAAATGGGATCAAGCGAGGAATTTAACAGACCCCAACACTGTTCTTGCATGGTAAGAACAGGATATTATGTGCTGCTCCGCACTAGCTGGATGTTATCCACCTATTGCTTGACAGCTCTGGAATGGAGCACCTACCCAGATGACTAATGCTGACACCCACAGCAAAGCAGAGAAGACGACACTCAAGATGCTATGCAAGAAAAATACAAAGAACAAAAAAATATTTTCATGTCACATTTTAAATTCAGAAAAATTACACATCCCATTTATCTCCACCCTCTAAAGACTTCCTTCTAATCATTATTGAATAATGCCTGGTGACAAAACTCTTTCTTCTTTTTTCTTTTTTTTTTTTTTTTATTTGTCAAGGACAATTACCATGATTTCTTTCTCATATACAACTTTAGACCTGATGATGGTTGAGCTTATTCACAAAAATTTGAATGCTGCAGCATGCATTGCTCCAACAGTAAAAGCTAAGCAAAAATAAGTCACAATTATTCTGAATATGGATTAAAAAAAAAAGGGGGTATAAACTCTGTATGGAAATACGTCAAGGACTGAATTTATTGAATGAACTATGCTCTCCTTGTAGCCAGTCTACTCTGAGACACGACTGAGAAAGCAGACTGTTAATGAGAACAACTACAAACCAATGTACTACCATTCCTAAATGCTCCAGTTCCACCTCACCAGTGCATGCCTGTGTATGTAATTTAGATTATGTTCTATTATCATTGGGCCCTTTCACTTCTGCTTGTTTTTCCTGCAATCATCTGCAGAATGATGAAACTTGTCTTTTTCTTGAGCAGCTCCAGTGACCCCAGTTCAGTTTACCCGCTCACCACAGCACCACTGAGTGGCTGAAGAATAGAAGAGTGTAATCCTTGATATACTTCTAGTTTTAACACTAACGTAGTAAAGCCATCAAGCCTGTCTAGCGCTCCTGAGCAAAGGTGATCAGAAGCATGGACCCAAGCATGAGCATGTTTTTTCAGAGAATGTTTCTTTCTCATGCACACACCATGGGCAAATGAGTGTTGCAAATCTTCTCAATGCCAGTCCACAGAGCACACAAGTGTTAAGACTCTGGTGTCCCGCCCTTTGATTTTGCGACTGAAGCAGGCTGTGCTTTATGCAAAACCTCATTGTGAGGAAGATAGCCCCTCTGATAAATGGGATATTGGCACGTCTTTGCCCCCACTTCTTAAATCAGTCTCAAACAGTGGCACACACAGAATGACAGTGATCAACACAGAGTTGGCTGTTTTGAAAGACAGGCCACAATGTTTGGGGATGAGCCAGCCAAATTCCTTCCACTCCTCCAGAAGAGATTTTAAAAACCCAAAACAATCCAATGCATATCTGATACCACAATCTGAAATCACAGGCCAGTCTTACAATAAGGGACATGACAGATAAGATACTACAACACAGAAGTTCTTCATTGATAATATACTACATATAGTAGCTTGAAACCCAGTTCTGATGTTAACAGCTGTGCTGAAGTGATTTTTTGCAACCAGTGGACAGTTTATGCCAGAACAAAAATTAGAAGGTATTTCAAGTTTCTTCCTTCTAAAGAATCTTAATTACTAAATGCTACGACGGGTGTGTTTTTCTTTCTGAATGACAGATACACTCAGCTAAATGTAAAGAAAAGCCCAAAAGTAAACCTGAGATCTTACTTCTCTTGGACCATCACTATATTTTAATAAAGATGTTTTAGCCAAACTTCATCTTCACTTTCTCCTGCATATCCGCTCTGGATAAAAACCATGTACCTCTCTACACGTGGGCAAGCAAGGTAGCCTCCCACAGATTTACATAACTGAAACTGAGCTGAGGGTAATAAAAAGCCTAGCTGGACTTACAAATGGATGGTTTGTAAGAAAAGCAGGAAAGCATCAGTCCAGTTCTGGCCTCCTACCATGACCAGTCTACATGGGAGGTCATGGGCAGGTAGTGGTTAGGACTGTGTTACACATACAACAAGCACCCCTCAAACAGGAGGGACAAAATTTAGAAATAAATTCTTTACACTTTGTTGAAACTGTTGGCGTTTCCTTTGAGTGTCAGCATTGTGCCCAATGATAGACAGCCACACCTCTTGCCATCCCGGTGAAGGGCAGATTAGTGTCTACCAAACAAGGGACGGGGCCACAGAGATCACGACAACAGAGCAGGGAAGATAGCACTACAATATGATGGTGCACTAGACTGATGAAACAGCTGGTCAAACACTATGCACCTCGTGCAAACCAAAAGCACAGTTCCTCCACAGGACACTGCAAGAGTGTTTGCAAGAGAGAATGACCTAAGGTCCAGTATGAGCAGATTTTAACTCACTGGAAGTTTTAGAAGGTATTCAGATTCTTTTAAACTTGGAAATTAATAAAGAAAGCACATAGTTATAGATTTTCCTTAAACTCATCAATTTTTGAAAACTACTTTTCTCCTTCCTTTATGCATACAAACCCATTCAAATATCAGATACTCAGAATCTGACTCCGAACCTAAGATAAGACTTTCTCCTTGGGGTAAGGGGTCCTAGTTAGATGAGCTAGTGACTATTCTGTGTTGCCAGCAACACAGAATCTAGCAAAAGTCGGGCTGGTGTGATGGTCTGCACACAGCTCAAAATCTGCTTCAGGTGTTGAAGGGTGGGCAGGAAAGCAGTAGAAGACGACATGACATAATGGACACTGCACAAGTCCCTTCAGATAAACTGAAATCTTAGCTAAATCTGTGTCCCTAGAACGATTCACTCAAAAGCCCTGCTTTTCTAAACAAAGTCAGAACATGCAAAAAAGTGTTTCTAGAGTTAGGATCATGGAACCACAGAAACATTTTTGTTGGAAGAGTCCTTTAAGATCATCAAGAACAACTGTTAACCCAGCACTGTCAAGTCACCACTAAGCCACGTCCCTCAGCACCACATCCACATGTCTTTTAAACACTTCCAGGGATGGGGCCTCCACCACTTCCCTGGGCAGCCTGTTAAAATGTTTTACAACCCTTTTAATCCAGACATGCAGAGTGGTTATTAAAAAAGAATCTGAAATGTAATCTCTTTCTCCCATAGGATTAATGCTCATGACTGACGTTTAGCAGAAAGGCAAAACATCAGGCTGAAATACTCAAGTTCTAGAGCAGTTAGACTTAAGAGCCACTGTTTTGCTGGCAAAAAATGAGCACCTGGGTGTAAAAGAAAGGTACAATCCACTGCAGATCCCGCACCACGGGCTGAGCCCTTTTTCCTCCCTGTTCCCAGTAGCCCACGAGCAGAAGCAGAGATTTCTGGAGGGGGAGTTCTGTGCATTCCACAGCATTCCACACCCCCAGGAAACAGGATTAAGAGGCTGTCTCACAGTGCTTGCATGTAAGGGGAACAGAAGAGCTGCCCTCTCTCAGGCACAGCCACTCTTCCCACCCTCCCATTCCCTGACCAGCACATGTCCTCTGCATAGTCTTTCTATCCTTCATGAACCCAACTCACACCCACCATCTGCTTTGTTTCCACAAAGCAGATAGCAGAGAAAAACATCAGAGCATTTTACAGGAGATCTCAACATTAGATGAGAGGGAAACCTGTTGCTGCATGTCCTAGAACAGCAATGCATGCTTTTAGATTTAAAGCTGCTTCTGCCTCTTTTTCCCCTCAAAGGGCAGGTTGGTTGTAACTCTTCCCTTACCACAGGCTAAATGGATAAGGAGTGGCAGAAGTACTAAGAAACATATAATCACGAACGCCAAGCCCTGCCTAGAGAGTTACTCTACATTGTTGAGCAGACTTGCTCACATTCACCTAAATGATTCAGGTACTTTTAAAACAAAGGAAGAGCTTTCTTCCTCACTCTCTCCAAAGCAAACAAACAACAACTAGATAAAACCCCAAATCACTAGTTTAGTTTAAAAAACTAAAAAACCTTGAAACATTATCGTTCCGCAGACAACTCTGACTGGGTCCTAAACCTCTGTGCCTCTTACTCCTGAAATCAAGACAGCCTTTGACAGAGCATCTACATCTACGACCACACTCTGGCTAAATTTGCATAACATTTCTAAATCAGGAATAGTTTGTGACATGGGACGAACATTACTGCCAGCAAACTTTACACACAACCCCTGGCACAAGGGTAAGTTTAATTCTGATTTTTCCCTGTAAAGCATAAAGACCATTGTGGAACCAGTCAAGGTGTTTAATACAGTTGGTAGCACAAATTTCAGAGCTGCAGGGAGAAGCAGTGACAGAGTTAAAGAGAAATCTTTACCTGTCAGCTAAGCTTGTAATCCACCTGAAATAACACAGTTTACGTACTTGGCTTCGTAACGATTAGCACAAAGAACACATCACCAGGCTAACAAGATTTCCTAGCAGAAACAAGGTATGTCAGCAGCCTTCAAGAGCGCTTTGTCAACGGACACTGCCAGGCTGGGTTTAACACCATCTGTCCTGATCAAAACAGTTACCTTCTTCTCAGGTCAACTTCAAATCCAAGAGGCACAGATAAAACTTGAAGTAACCAAATGTCCTTAACGGTCTGTAGAACATGCTGGCTTGGAGACTCACCAGCCAGACTGATTCATTTTACCTCAAGGACGACTAATACTTCTCCATGTTCTCTTCTTGTAGCCTGCACAACAAGATGAATAGCCAAGCACAACTCTCCTTCGGGAGGCCAGCGAAGGCTTCTGTTTGCTTGCTTCCCTTCCCATTACGTACCACACAAAATCTAAAGGCACAAAACTGAGCTAAGGAACAAAGACGCCAGAAAGAGATTGACTAAAATCCACTACTCTCATCTTAGAATCAAG
Organism: Buceros rhinoceros silvestris; assembly: GCF_000710305.1. NCBI lineage: Eukaryota > Metazoa > Chordata > Aves > Bucerotiformes > Bucerotidae > Buceros > Buceros rhinoceros. The sequence continues at coordinate 8,719 of NW_010425435.1, forward strand.
GCATTGACAGCACTCCAAAGAGATTCCAAGGCAAGGCCTAGGCTCTGCTTTTTGAAACGGTTTTGTTATTTCTCCCGGCCTCCCCTATTTCTCAGTTTGGACAATAGCAGGAATTTGCAGGAGTCCAACCAGCCGCGTTATAAAGCATACATCTGAAATGAAGCTCGGGGAAAAATCTGCAGAGAGAACTAAGGCTTAGAAACTCCATCTCATAGATGATGTGTAGGAGGTGGAAAGAAGCACTGCTAAATCTGTTACCTTTCCTGTGAATGATGAGCACACCACCCCTTCCAAAAATAGACTATGCGAGAAACTTTATGCCGATAGCCATGTAAAGTAAGTTCATCACTCTGGTTTAAACGGCAGGTCAGCTGTATGGGTGAACACAGCCCTCCTTCAAAGCTACTAGAATCAGCCAGCCCTTACTTTTAAAAGAAGTAAACACATTAAATTGATTGGAAATAATGTTGTTTGACAAAATTCATCCTCATTTTAAGAAGCTGTTTTCTAAATTCCAAGCTAACAAAAGGAAACAACTGACATAAAACAAAGCTCCTAGTAGAAGTTTCCATCTTCCGCCTGTTGGTCTGACAACCCTGTGCTACGCTCTACCCAGCAGCCATCACAAACCCATCCTGCCTTCACCCTTTAAATTTCTGCTATGCAAATAGATGCTCATCCTAGGGCACTACACAGCCCCTTCTCCACACTGTGGACGAGGAAGAGTGTTTAGCTGCTAAAGGCATTGGTCCAGCACCATCAAACAGAGCAAATGCACTTCAGACACGTTTCTAAGACCATGGCAGGGATGAGGAGGAAAAAAATAGTTCTTCCATCTAAGGATCAGTGTGAAACACATTCATGTTTACATCACCTTTCCAATGACTTTTCTCTTGACCTGTTAGAATAATTTTCTCCAGAAAGGGAAATTAATTCAGCTTCCAGCTCCATTGGATCTCTGATCTTTCTCTACAAGATAATTCATGTACAGTATGCCTATCTGAACTCTGTCAGTTATATCTTTTGGGATCTGTAAGATTAAATACCGCACGCACAAAATTAGAGGTGACCCAACCATTAAAACCAATGCTACTAGGAATCTGAAGAGAAGCATTTGTTCAGATCAATTACACAAAGCATTAGCTAAGTCAGACAGGGGTTAGACAAACATCTTAGAGTGCAATTCTTAGATGGCTAAGATATGCCAGGTGTTAAGTAATGAAGTGTTTGATACCACAATGTATGTTGTTATTTTTAATTGCTGTAAGTATATTCATTAGGCAAGGCGTGTTTCATGCATACAGTATCTTCTATAAACTGCATTAGGGATATAAAATCTACCACACTGGGGTTTGGGACAGTTCCAGTGACTGCATATACGCTTAGAATTAAACTACACATTTCAACACCTTTGTAGTATTAACCGATTATAAACTATGAGCTGAATTAATCTGAACCAATAGAAGCTGGTAGTCACTTTTCATTACTAGAAGTGCTAACAGGTTTTACAGCTTCCAGCCTCCTTCCCACAGGCTCACAAAAAAATTAAGAGAAGCTTCAAGTCTTCTAAGTGCTCTCTACCCTAGTTCAATTACTCCTGTTCATTTCCTTCCCCAAGCGTATTTTGCACTTCTAGCTGTAAAAAATAATTCTCTTTATATATGATTACTTGTTTCAAACACCAGAATCTTCCCTACTTCAGCTCCGACAGACACTCCCTGATAGCAATACTGTCTCTGTTGATAAGAACACATTTCTCATGGGTGACACTCACCCTGACACCCTCACTGAATTTTTCTCACTAGTTCAGGGCACTACGTGTCTGTTAAGAGCAAAGCGCGCTCTTTGGACCCTAGGACCATCACAGGGAACCAGTAAGAAAAAAAATATTGCACGTCCTCTTTACATATAATAGCACATGAAGAAAGGATTACATTTCACAAAGAAAAAGTTACAGCAAAGGTCAGTCAAAAAAAGCCTAGAGCCTTTGCTTTGTCGCACAGCCCCAAAGAAGAAATGTGCATGGCTGACCCAATATTGGCAAGGTATCAGCTGCTCTAGGTGATGTCCTTTCTACACAGGGTGGAGTGGGAGATGGGATGGAGGGGTTATGCAGCTTCAAAGGCATAATTTCCATTTCATAAGCTTCTGAAGAAAGCACAGTTACAGACTGCTCCTCTTTTTGCTTGTAGCTAACCCACTAAGCGTGGCAAAAAAAGTTCTTTATTGGCTGTGTCTCCTTATCTCTAGTGTCTTTTTGACTTTTCTGACCCAAGCCTGGCAAACCTCCTGGGCGTGTGCTGACAAACCATGAGCAAACAGCTCTGGAAGCTAACACGAGAAGCTTGGAGGGCAATCAACCTGTCCAACACATTTCAGAATCATGTTCTCTGTCTGCATCACTCCTGCAAAAAGCATGGTTTTTTTGAGGACAACTTTAGCAGCTTACACCTCCAGTTTCCTCACAGGGAATATTTTGCATTAGACAAGCCACTGGCAAAAGGTTTGCAATCTAAATGCTCAGATATATTTCTGAGACATTCAGTGTAGCTTTCTCCAGTAACAAATTGCAGTCTCCAGAAATATCACAGAAGCTTCTGAAACACTATGAGACAAGTACTGAAAAACTGAAAAATTACTGCCAATAACCCTTACATAGGCCACTTTCTCTAAGGGACAGTTTTAACACAGCTGGAAGCAGGTGAAAGGCAGACAGTTTAATGACAGTTTACTCTAGAAAAGATGGGTCATCTCTTTTGTTATGTGCTAGGAGCCTTGAAGAAGTCCCAGACATCCACAGGCTATGTACAAGCTTTTACCTAACCCACAGACTCCTTAGGAAGTTCTACCAGTGGCTGAAGGAGCCACCAAAATGATGTATATCATATGCCACTGGTATTTGCTATCACTAGTCCTCATATAAACTTCCTTTCTACTAGTAACAGCACGGATGGTAGTTAGGTCATCGTAATAAAAGCATCCTTCCTTCTTCCTTCCTCTCCTCTTAACCTACAGGTGGGGTTTATTTGATTTTGGTTTTTTAGGAGATGACACCGGACTGATACTCTGAAAATACAGACTCATCTATTTCTCCACAGAGAGGTACTCCTCCACACTTCAGTCCTGAGTAATTTTGAAGTTTATACAACCCTCATCACTATCATCAACCCAGAAGCTCAATTTGCCACTCATACCTATTAAGCATCCCACTGCAGTGCTTTGCTGAGTAGAGACTGGCAGGCATAAACACACATGGCAGTGCTTTGCCAAAATGTCACTTCAGCACCATAAACTTTCATTGCTAGCTAAAAAAACCTGCCAGTTGCAATGTTTGGCTTTTACAACATTGGCAAATGGCACCAGCTATCATCACAAATACTCTAAAGACAATGACTTCCAGAGAGGCAGCAAATGAATCACATTTAAACTCCTTCACCTTCCAAGGCTTACACACTCCATCTCGGCCAGCAGAGGAAAGGAACACTCAAACGTGGCAGAAGATACTAAGGAGACCGTTACTCTAATTCAGTAGTGCTTGCAGGCTTATAAAACCAGTACTTTAAGTTGCACAAAAATGCCACTATTGAGTTTGCCCAATTATTATGGGTTACATAAAACTATTTCCCATCTGAAACAGCCAAATCTTTCGCACAACAGCGGGCAAGAACAGGGAGAGCTGGCATGGAAATGAATCATTCCCAAACAAACTTAAACACATTCCACTCAGCAAGCAGCACCTTCCTGAATATTTAATATGGGATTGGCAACTATTCAGAGCAGGGAAAAAACAACAAACATTTTTGTGAGTACTGCATGAAATCCCACAGATGGACGCATAGGGTCATCTGGGACACTGTCAACAGAACTGGTTCCTCATTAGCCTGGGAGACTTGCATAATGCAATGGTCACACATACACAGGGAAGACAAACACAGCAGCCACGAACACACTACTGGGGCGTATTAGGTTAGTTAGAAAGGAAACTAGATGGAGGATATAGGAGGTGGAAGGGAGATAGGAATGAAGAACATGAGAGAGAGGAAAAAGAGCCTAGACTGCAGACAAGCAAACCTTTAAAATAAATGAGAAAGTCGGTTTCCTGGTAAATGGATGGGAAGGATCTTTTGCTTCCCTCTCACAAGTTAAAGAAAAAGAAAAATTCTGTTCTGCTATTTGTAGATAATACAGATATTATCTCCTTATCCCGACATATGAACAATTCCTAGTGGAGAACGTGTTCACCTTTCTACGAGCTAGCAAACAATTCTTGTTCTTGGGGACCAAAGGAGATAGGAATATTTAGTTTAAGGCTATGGTACTTTATTCCTCCAGGGTTAAAACTAAATCTGTGGTTGAGCAATGGCTAGAAAACAAAGACCAACAGGATGCCACCCGAAAGCTCCTCAGCTTAATTCAGCCACAGGTAATTAGGAATACATTATGGTCAGAAGCAGCGAAGGCAGCAGGCAGACCCACAACATTAGTCTGCACTAAAATATTATCTCACAGCATGAAAGCTGTTAGGAAACCAGGAAAACTCACAAGACCTTTACATTAAGCTCATATTTGTTCCTGAATTAATGAAGAGAAATAATCTTCAGGATATTTAGATAATAGCACACAGGTTTTCTTCCCTTGTGACTCAAGTTCTGCTTAACAGATGTCAATGCATGGGAATGCTTTGACAGAGAGAACACGGCCTTCCTTCAAATACTGCTATTTTGCCCTCCTAGCAAAAACAGTGACAAGATCGGATTGATGCCCCACACCAGGAAAGGTATTTTCTCTGCTAACCAGGGAGGCCAAGCACAAGTTGCAATTCAAAATCCTCCCAGTACTTCAACACTCTTCAATGAACAGAGAATCTCCAGCGCTCCTACCTGCAGTCATCCATCTTTCACCATCTGTTTTTTCCTACCTTGTGCAGCCTAATTTTAAATATTTCAAATAGCAGTGTTCAGAGTGAAATAAAATTAAGCTCCTCCTGCTCAGCAGTGCTACCAGAACATACACATACCCGCCGAGAAGGAAAGTGAGTTGCGATCTTACCATAAAGCAAAAGAAAGGTAGAAGAAAAACATGAGATTTCCTTGCTGGCTTTGTGACTTCTGTGGCCTTCCTATTTATCAACCTATTTTCTGAGGGCATCATTAGAATATTTTTAAATTATTTGTAAACATTAGAGTTTGCTTCAAGCACTCCGTACCCTTCTTTACAGTACCATTATGCAGCATCAACATATACTAAGCTATAGAGGTGGGGCTTGCCCACGTGGAAACACCGAAGGAAAACAGAACTGTATTAACGAAACTGCATTAAGTGGTCTCAACAGTAATTGCTGGATTTATTTTTGAAACAAATTACAAATCATCAAATGAAAGCCACTTGCATTTGAATACAGAGCATTCATACAGGATTGTAATGCAATTTCACACGTCTACTGACATTCATACCTCTGTACGCTCTAGATGATTCGTGAGCTTTCCCATCCAGTAACTACGTGCACTGCCACAAAGGGGAGATTTGACTGTGTACATAAAGCAATAATATTAATATTACCTACCTATAGGTGCCTTATGGTTTATAATAAATCAAGAGTTTTCTGTTTCAAAAATACGGATTAGATTTACAGAATTGATTCATTACAGATGTTTTAATAAAATACACCATTGTTAATTGAGACCAGTAAGAAAGGCCCTACTAAAATAAATTGATTCAGCTGTCCTACAATCAAAGATTTTATGTCAGTTCACCAACAGTCCCACTTCCTTCATGAATACAAAGAAGCAGCTAACAAACACTTTCCCTTAAGAGGGGTCTTCCATGATTCATCTCCTGAGCAACACGGATCCTCTACTTGGCAATCTCTCTCCTCATTCTTCCACTCTCAATCCATCTGCATACATTAAAAAGGGAAACATCACTAATTGCTACTAAATATCCTTCCTGGTTTGCAGCAGTCACTCATATATTATGCACAGATCAAGAAATAAAATGGCAAGGGAGACAGTAAAACCTATATGAAGCTACGTGCTCTTCAAGCGTTCTGATTTAAATAGAAATTTGAAAGCAAGTATTGTCTGACTGATGTTGTGCTGTGACTACCTGAGCAGGCCTTCTCCTATACATCATCTAAAACACCTTGGCTTCCTTGAGGAATATTTACTGTCTGATAGGTTTTCCAACCGGAAACCACAGCAAGCAAGCTTTCCAGCCACTGCTGTAACTGTTCCTAGAGAGCAAGCAAGAGCATTGCATCAAAACCATGTCCAAGCTCACCCCCAATAATCAAAAATCCCACCCCTCTGCCTTGCACTGCTCAAGTGTAGAGGGTTATACTTCTGGCTGCTTGGCAGGCTTGCTAGGGATCTAGGTTACATATATTTAGTCATAAACTTATCCATTCTCTACTGTGACCTTAAATTAGAGCCATACATGGCAATAAGTAGTTGAGAAGGGCGATTAGATGTTGCTGCACTGCTGCAAGCAACCTGCTTGCTCTACGTTGTCTACAGAAAAGCAGAAAGTAATTGGATAGAGGCTATTTCTGCATTTGCCATGCCAAAATCATATTAAAGTTTCTTTGCTTAATTCAAAGCTTGGCTTTTTCCTTGTAATAAGCTCTAGGGGAGACGAATAAACCTGCTTATTCCAATGAAACAACAACAGTTCATGTCTCCTGTAACTCACATTTACTGTCCTGCTTTTCACTGGGGTCTACTACCCTTTTGGGACATTCGCTGGCTAATAGCGTAAGATGTAATGGAAAGGTGGGAAAACCTCCTAATTCCCTTTCTGAAGGGGGAAATTGGATACCTCTGCTCAGTAGCTTTTCCTTCATGTTTCCGAGCTAAGCCTCAGCCTGTGGGCTGGAAAGAACATGAGGAACAGCAATCCTTTAATGAGCCAAGCACTCTGCAGAGTATACTGAGTGTAAAGATGGTCAGAAAATTAGGATATATTAATAGTCTGTCAAAATACATGGTTCCACCTAAATCAAAATTTTGCCACGATTAGGCCTATTTCTGGAACCTCACTTACAAAAAAGTGCATTAAAAAGAACAGTTTTAAAAAATTTCAAGAATTTTCCATGTGTTATGGAAAACTTTCCTACTATGGAAAAATTTCCTACTATGGCACAGCAGGAAATAAAATAAACAAAATATATCTCAGAGAGATAAAAAAAATGCACAATGAGAAAATTCCTGTCAGAGCTTTTTCAAGTACTAAGCAAGGCATTATTATTGCATGCAGGTAGCAAGGGGGCTACTAAACCAGTGATGGGGACTTCAACGCCAGGCATGTAATCTTCAGGGACTGCTACCCAAGATGATAACTTCAGTAAAAGCAAACGTTGATCCTAAGTTTCTAGTTATTTCCACATAGGATTTCTACAGAAGGATTTCTAATCCAATCTCTGCACTTTTAAAATGAAAAGTGCAAAAAAAAAAAAAAAGATTTCATATTCAGCTTTTTATTTCTTTTTAAACTAGAGGTGGTTATCATCGCTTTTTTTGGGAACACTCAGGAATCTTAGTTGGCCACAAGACAGAACAGAAATCTTTCAAAGATGAGGTATCACTTGTATTTCAAAATGGATGTTTAATGAAGTAGAAAAGAAACCTCCATTCTGCCTCCGGAAAAGAGACAAATCTTCAGAGGCACTTACAGGATTTGCATCCCTTCTCCCAGGAAGATTGCCCAAATGAATAAATAATGGCTGGCTGCAGTACACTATGATGCTTGGTATCTTAATCAAAACTGAGCTGTTCTCATTTCATCAAAATTAAAAGGTGTTTCATCGTGTCTTTATTCTCAGCAGTGCACAATGACTCACGGAGCTTCCCTGTAAAAAGGAAAAAAAAGAGCTCCTACGTATTGGTATATTTGATTATGGTGATTGCCCAGTGTGGATTCACCCTGGCTCTAAGCAACGCAAAAATGGAAGAATGTGGTTGTTCATAAGACTAGGTATTCTGATCAAGAAAAATAATAATACAAGAACATTCTTGTATTCAATATTCTTGTGGGATCCACTGCACTGAATATCTATGCTATGACTCTAAGGAGTCCCAAGAAATACAAGCTGGGATGGGGAAGAAGATACAGGAAAATTACCATAGCTTTCATTCTTCTAAATAATTTTAATTATTAAATGTTATCAGCAAGGGCTTCTAGTGAAATAATATTTTCTATGGAAAAGAATAGTCTAATGTCTAAATTGACAGTCTTCCCACAGACTTATTTTTCCCTGAAAGCTTGGTAATTGAGTATTGTACCAATGAGTTACATTACCTGCTCTGTAAGTATATTATCCACCTATATGTTACCTGCTCTTGTGATTTTTTGTGTTCACAGCGCTATTTACTCTGTGTTAGACTAAGAGACACTCTAGAAGGAAAAAGGATTTAGCACATACAGAAAACCAAGCACAACCAGTACCGATCATGCAGATCCTAAACCTAGTGAGGACAAGGCCCACCACTCTACTGACCTGAGCAAGATCTACACACAGGAAGTCTGCCTAACTGTACCTTTGCAGAATACTCAGAGTTCACTGAGGTTTCAGCTTGACTGAGGACTTTGGTGCTAGAACAGTATAAAGAAAATTATTCACCACAGAAATCACAGAACTTACCAACAGATCTGTTCTGGAGAGCCAAATGACATTAATGTAATAGGTTAATAAATTCAATTAGTTAATTAGCTTTCTGAAAATAATAACCTTTATAATCCATATTTTGTTCTCAGGCAATATTTTACATGAGATTCTCACTAACTAGTACCCCTTCATACTATCTGGATCTATACACTCATGCTGAGCTGAAAATAGAATATTCAAAGGATTTCACAGATTAACTTTGAAAAAAACACTTCATTTCTACAGTAAATGCAATTATCATTAATCTTCCTTTTTTCCTTTACTCGATTAATATAGAAGCACACACTCACTGTACACAGAAATAAAACATGCACAGGCACAAAATAAATTCAAGACAAACATTTTATCTATATAACCTGGTACTTCAGTTTATTGTCTTCTCTTAACAGAGAGAAGAAAGAATGACAAAGAAAAGCCACTTCTTTTCTGCTTCCAGAAGAGTCCCAGTGATCGCAACTGACACGCATCTGCCCGCACAATGGGCAGATTTGAAAATTAGACTCAAATTTACTAGTAGTTTCTAAAGAGTTAATCCATTTTTAATAGGCTCTGTGCTAAATGCTGGTGTGCATTAGAAATAATTTGTGAGTAGATGCATACTGGCAGTGCATGAAAGAACTTTTGGAATCTAAATAATCCTAGGAATTGTTTTGTCATTTATTAAAACGCTACTTTGAGCATGTTAATCCCTTTATAATTAATTCAAGCCTACTAACCGCTGCTACCCTTGCTGTGTCAAGCAGCATGTTTCTGCCAAAGCAGAGATCCCCCAGGGCAGTCCTCCGGTGGGCACTATCAAGTCAGCCCTGTCACTCACTAGTCTCAGCTGTCACTTTACACTGCCTGCTTACAACAGCCACGGGTTGGGTAGTTGACAATGTGGTGTGATAGCAGCCCTCCGGCCTGGCCTCAGCTGGATGGGTAAACCTGTTCCTCATGGTCCAAAGCATGTCAGTAGTAACAGCTGTGCTAGGCAACCTTGGACAAACTTCTCAAGAAAGCATTTTGCCATGAATCACAGAATGGTAGGGGTTGGAAGCAACCTCTGGAGATTATCTGGTCCAACCACACTGCTAAAGCAGGTTCACCTAAAGCAGGCGGCACAGGATCATGACCAGGCAGGTTTTTAGTATCTCCAGAGAAGGATACAATACTCCAGATGTGGCCTCACTAAGGCAGAGTAGAGAGAGAGAAGAACCTCCCTTGACCTGCTGGCCACACTCCACTTAATGCACCCCAGGATACCATTGGTCTTCTTGGCCACAAGGGCACACTGCTGGCTCATGGTTAACTGATTGTGCACCAGGACTCCCAGGTCCTTCTCCCCAGAGCTGCTTTCCAGCAGGTCAACTCCTAACCTGTACTGGTGCATGGGGTTATTCCTTCCCACATGCAGGACCTCACACTTGCCCTTTGTTGAACTTCATTAGGTTCCTCTCTGCCCAGCTCTCCAGGTCTCACTGAATGGCAGCACAGTCTTACAATGTGTCAGCCACTTCCGCCAGTCTCATATCATCAAACTTGTTGAGGGTACACTCTCTGTCCCTTCATTCAGGTCACTGATGAATATATTGAACGAGACAGGACCCAGTACCAACCCCTGGAGAGCACCACTAACTACAGGCCTCCAACTAGACTCTGCACTACTGATCACAACCCTCTGAACTCTGTCATTCAGCTAGTTCTCAACTGTCCATTCATCCAACCCACAATTCCTAATCCTCCCTGCGAGGATGTTACGAGAAACAGTGTCAGAAGCCTTACTGAGGTCAAGAGATAAAACATCCACTGTTCTGTCCTCATCTACCCAGCTAGACACACCATCACAGAAGGCTATCACATTGGTCAAGCATAACTTCCCCTTGGCTGAGCGCTCTTGATAACCTTCTTTTCCTCCACTTGCTTAGAGATGACATCCAGAATGAGATGATCCATCACCTTTCCAGGGATGGAGGTGAGGCTGACTGACTTGTAGTTTCCCAGGCCCTCCTTCTTGCCTTCTTTGAAGACTGGAGTGACACTGGCTTTCCTCCAGTGCTCGGGCACTTCTCCTGTTCTCCATGACCTTTCAAAGATGATGAAGAGTGGCTTAGCAATAACATCAGCCAGCAAATTCAGCACTCATGGGTGCATCCCATTGGGGCCCATGGATTTCTGGGTGTCCAGCTTGCCTAGATCATCTTCAGCTCGATCCTCCTCAATCAATGGAGAGTTTTCCTTTCCCCAGACTTTCTCCCCTACCTTCAAGGTCTCGGACTAGTGAGATCTGGCCTTAGCAGTAATGAATGAAGCAAAGGCAGCACTCTGAAGGCAGAACTCTGA
>NW_010425436.1:0-231 GCF_000710305.1 Buceros rhinoceros silvestris
CTGGCTGCCGCGGGACAGGCGTGCGCAGCCTTACTCAGCTCCGCGCAGAGTTGCCTTTACTGCTCCTGCTCTGCGGAGCATGACTGACACGCAGTCAGAAATCCACCAGCTCAGGAGATGAGAGCCCCGATAAACATCTGTGTACGCATGGCTCCGGCTGAACGCAGCTGCTAGCTGCACACCCCTCATGCGGCTACGCACCCCCTCGTTTTTCACCTCGGCCCCAGTTTA
>NW_010425436.1:404-691 GCF_000710305.1 Buceros rhinoceros silvestris
CCAGTTTAGCATGCTCTCTACCCCGTTTTGACAGCAGCTCTATAAAAAGTCCTTCAAACACAAACACTCCGGAGGTACCTGGCAGAGGCGCCAGGCGCTGCGCAGTGCCATCCTCGCCCGGTTTGGCTGCCTCAGGCTTCGGAAGCAACCCAAAAAAATCACTCAACCTGTTCAGCTCCCCCGGTGCCGCACGCCAGTGGAGACCGAAGCGCTCACCACGTCGCGGTTCAAGCCTGGGCTTGTGGCAGCCACATGGCGCCGCGGCCCAACCCGGCCGCGCGGGACGG
>NW_010425436.1:701-2145 GCF_000710305.1 Buceros rhinoceros silvestris
GGCTGCTGGGGCAGGCAGCCTGTGCCAGACCTGGCCTGGGATTTCTGCACCCGATGCTCCGAACGGGGAGCGACTGCTCCAGCCTCTCGTTCCTGTGGATGCTCCACTCAACAGCAGCTGCTCCGTGGGGCTGGAGGGAAGAAAAGAGAAGCGTGTGTTTGTTGGCAGGGCAGGGGCAGCTTTCAGCGCCATCACCATGGGCTCCAGCAGCGCCCAGCCGCTCCCGCTCCTGGGCTGGTGGGGCAGGGGACTCTGTGCTGGAGGGAGGTGGCCACGGCTGGGGTGCTGAACACGTCCAGCTCCCGCCACCACTCCCTGCGGGGAGTGTGCCTGTGTGCTGCAGTGAGACCTAAGCCCAACGACAGCAGTGGGGTGTTCGACACAGCCACCTTCTCACCCCAGTGAGGCACTGGACGTGGCACTGGAGGGCCAGGGGGCAATTCATGGCACCTGATTTGCATTCGCTTTACCAGCTGAATTCTGATCTCCAGTGCTGCCTTCCTCAGGTGTCTTGATGTGCTGCCTCGCGAGAGCAGTAGATGTTGCAAAGATTCAAGATATTTTTCCTTCAGCCCCTGCCATATCTCAGTCCTGTGTTTACAACCTATGAGTAGTGACAGGAGAAGTCTAAATCAGAAGACTGATTTCTCTCAGTGCTCTCACAGGTACCACCATCACACTGTGCATACTTCCCTGCCCTTTTTGCCAGAGGACTCATTCAGAGAATGGAGCGGAAATGGTTAACGTGTTTCAAAAGTTCTTCCCCCCCCAGACCATGATTTTGTCACAATAAAGGGTGTGTCCCGTCCCCCCGCTTTTTTTTATGGTGGTCATTTGGCTAAATGAAAATCTCGACAAACACCTTCAGGACAAAGCAGGAAACCAATGACCTCACGCTGTTTCATCTCAAGTTTCCTTTTACTTTGGTGTTTCTTTGTAGTCTGCCATATGCTGATGTGTGCTTGGCCAGCTGAGCGCACACTTTTTAATGAACGGGGCTGTAAATAGCATCGCCTCCTCTGCTGGTGTTTGTACTTGCATTGCATGACATAAACTACATGGAAAACAAAGGTTTTGAAGGCCGTTTTTCTTTTTAACATGTTCTTCCCCGTTTGTGCTCTGTGATTAGTGCTCCTGTTGTATTCTCACCTGATGAGAGAGGAAACAGAAGTACGAGGGACCTGGCAGTGGGCAGCTGGTGGAGGTGAAGCTGACTGGCTGGTTTTGCCCATGCTAGTTAATGCTCATCTCCAATCGAATCTCGTTTGCGAGCACCTCTACAGTTTCTCCTAAACTTTAAGGCCACTCTGCTGTAGTTGCACTATCAAAACAATGGGCAGGACTGAAAATTTGCCGGGGGAGAAGCACGCGCGATTTCCCCACGGGAAATCAGCGCTGCTGCCCAAGCACCCGGCTGCTCATCAGGCACACCCACGGACCCAGA
>NW_010425436.1:2204-3337 GCF_000710305.1 Buceros rhinoceros silvestris
CGGGCAGTGGTCAGCTGGTGGAGGTGAAGCTGACTGGCTGGTTTTGCCCATGCTAGTTAATGCTCATCTCCAATCGAATCTCGTTTGCGAGCACCTCTACAGTTTCTCCTAAACTTTAAGGCCACTCTGCTGTAGTTGCACTATCAAAACAATGGGCAGGACTGAAAATTTGCCGGGGGAGAAGCACGCGCGATTTCCCCACGGGAAATCAGTGCTGCTGCCCAAGCACCCGGCTGCTCATCAGGCACCTCGGAGGTCCCAGCCCGGTGGATTTGGTGGTGCTGAGCTCACTCGAGAGGTCCAGGGTGATATGGGGTGTCTGGAGCGCCCTGCGCCTGCAGGGTGGCAGGTACAAGGCAGCAGCTATTCTCCAGGCTCCCCGAGGGGCTGGGTCTCACCCTCCACAGCAAAACGCTTGGCTGTGGGGAACACGCCAGGCTCTCCATCCCCTGAGAATGCCACCGGCTCCGAAAGCTCTGGGCAGCCTTTCCCTGAAGCTGAGCGATTCCAGCCCCCCTCTGCCTGCCCGGGGCACACAGGCTGCAGGTCGCCAAGGCAGGGACAGGGGCTGCTTCCAGCCAGGAGTTTCTGAATTGCCTGGTACAGTGTGGCTCTGATCTTGACTGCAGTTTCCGGGCTCTGCTGCAACATAAAAGCCGATGATGCTAACACTTGGCATTTATATAACACTTTAAATCTTCAAAGCACTTTCCAAATGCTAATGCATCTGTGGAATGCTCCTCGGGCTAAGCATCACCCCCACTTTACATGGAGAAAACCAGGACAGGAGGCCACACAGCGTATCAGTGTCCATTGTGGGATCGGGATGTGAGGCTTTCCTGGTTCTCCACTCAGACCATCCCATTGATCTTTATTATCTGCCACCGCCTCTCCCTTGCAACGCGTCTCATAATTGGGGTTAAAAAATAGAGCTAGAAAGCTGCTCATCCTTCCCTTTCATTTACCAAGTCTCTGTTTGATGCCGATGTTGTAATTAACTCTGGGCTGGATGCAGCGGGAGCCTCTCCGGAGGACGCGGCTCCTCGGGCAGCTCACGGCACAGTCGCTGCAGAAGGCTCCTGCCCAGGCACGGCCGCATGTCGCTGGCTGCTGCCCCCGCCCCGCTGGGCCGG
>NW_010425436.1:3384-6247 GCF_000710305.1 Buceros rhinoceros silvestris
CCTCCCCGGGCCCGGCCGCATTTCGCTGGCTGCTGCCCCAGCCCCGCTGGTCTGCAGGAGCCCTCCCTGGCTTAACCCGGGAGGGATGCCCTGGGTGAAGGGATGGAACTGCCGAGACACGTATTGTGAGAGTCTCTTAATCAAAGTGGTTTATCATGAAGCTGTAAATTGGGAAACAATGCTGAGAGCAGAAAGATTGTTCTGCTCCCATGTCCCCGTCCTGGCTTCAGCACCGAGTGTCTCCCAGAACACAAACCTGTCACTCCTGACAGCATGGCAGGGTTTGTGGCGGCGTTTCTTGCTGCTGACTCTCAAGGCCGGGCAAGATGTGCCATGGCGAGAAGTGTGAGGTTTGTTTTCTCCAGCCTGTCACAGCAAGTGGCTTGTGAGACCCTCAGTCTCTGCCACTGCTTCGCTCCAAACCTTTCTCTGCTTGGTTTCTCTGGGAGAAAATGGGACAGATTTCTGTGTTTACAGGAGTATGTGCAGCTTCTCCTCCTGCTTTGACCACCAGCTTGCAGCTGTGAGTTTCCAAGGCGTAAGGACGCTGGTGAGGAACGTATTGGCTTTTACCAGCTTCAAATTACACCTGTTTTAACATCGGGGCTATTGCCAGTTCTGGTGGTTACAAGAAGCTACCATACAAACAAGCTTTGCATTTAACACCTTTAGATCATAAAGAGCTCCATAAAGTTGGATATAATTATTCCAGTTTAAAGAGGGGGAACCAGAGGTGGGGTGACTCTTCAGGGTCATAAAAGCAATCAGTGGCGGAGCGGGGACGGGAGCCTCCATCCGATAACCTCTGCGATCCGCTCTGACTCGCTCACGGCCTGACACGCTGAGATGTGCCCTTACCACCTGAAAAGTGATTTCCCATGGCTGCAGCGTTACCGGAAGATATGGCATTCTGCAAGGTCTTTCACACATGTCATCGCTTCTGTGTTGAAGGGCAATGAAACACGGGGAAACAGCTCATGAAAACCCTCGTCCTTTTTAAGCATCTGCTTTGCCGGCACAAACAGGTTTTCTCTGGGCCACCAGAAGGACGACTCTCACAGAGCAATGCGACCTTCAGTCTTCTGGCTGAAGCTATGGAGACGTTAGAGCCTCTGCGTCCCTGCTCTCTGGGGAGTCACTCCAGTGGGACTATGCATCTCCAGGACACCGAGTCGTCCAGGCTGGCTCCAGGTGGGCAGCCTGAGATGGATCTCCAGCACCAGCAACATCCCTGGCGATGGGCTCTGGAGAAGCCTCCTTTGGCAGCTGGTGGGGCAGCTCTTGTTTCTGGGTCCCTCTGGGCTCTCCGCTCAAAATAATAACAGGGAACAGCATGAGCAAGTGAGAGTTGCTCCTCTCCATTACTCCTCACCTTGTGTGCTCTGGAGCCATCTTGCTCACCCAGTCCTTCATCCTGCCACACAACCAGCCCCCAGGCAGCCAAACCCATGGATGCCAGGGATCCCGTTCCCCACCACAAGCACTACCAGGGCACCCGCCTGCGATTCAACCAATGCCATAAAACGGCCGTGGACAGGGAGTGTGTGTGCTGGGAGGGGGCCTGGGCATGGCAGTGCTTCCTGGGGGTTATCAAAAGCCTCTGCTACTCTGCATCTCACGAATGGATGCTGCACGCCTCCTCCGCTGGGGAAGAGGGACCTTTCGGGCTGTTTTTAGCTCCCGGAGGGCAGGGAGAGGGGGTGCCACTTACAAGCTGCTACGAATTATAGATCTGAAGCTAACAGCTTGTCCTCCTACCCACCCACAAACACAATGCCTGGTGTTGCCGTTGAAGGGGGGTGAATGGCAGGACCTGGACCCCAAGGGCAGGATGGGGAGCAGTACCCCACCCGGCTCGGGGTCGCTTGCTGCGCAGCTTGGCTCCCAGTGGACAGCACAGCATCGGCTGCGGCGGGCAGCTGCGCACCCCTGCAGCGGTGGGTTCTGTGCACAGGGTGTGATGCTAATTCAGAGAAGACTTTAGAAGAAGCACATTTAGTAAATACACTGCGTTTGCTTGAAGACATAATTAGGCCAGCATGAATCTGCAGGGGTGTACCCAGCACGGGAACCTGCAGCCAGCAGAGCAAAAGCCTCCCTAAAATTTTCCACCTCTCAATCCAATGCCTGGTCCCTTCTGCTGCGTCCCAGCTGGGCAGGCAGCCAGCAGCCACCCCCTCCCTGCTCCCAACACCCCACTCCTCGACCTCTGGAGGGGCACACAGCAGGGACCAGCCCACCGGCAGCTGGATAGCACATCTTTCTTCCACCTTTTGCCCTTTCGTGAGGTGTGCATCAGCTGGTGGATAAAAGCCAAACACTGAGAAGCCATCCACACTTACATAAGAAGTGTTTTAGAGAGCTGTTTATTGATCTTAGAGAGCTGCATGTTGTATTTTGCCCATAACAGCCTTGTGCAGTCTTGCTGTTGGGTGACGTGAAGGCTTCAGCCGGTTCTGAAGTAGCTGGAGCCGAGCGGTGCCTATCCAGAAATAGAGAAGTATTTTTAAATTAAATTTATTCACTGATTTTCCTTAAGACAGATTGTTATGTGTTTGTTGAAGTGTCATTAGCAGTAGCTGGCGGTGGAGCTGGGCTGAGCAGCAGCGAGTGGACAGACACCATGGTGTCTGCAACCATGGAGGCCACCCGGACCCCCCACTCCTGCTGCCGTCTCTGGACCGAGGCAGTGGCCCAGGAGGGGAATGGAGGTGATTAAAGCTGACACCAGGCTTGGGAGATTTGGGCTCAGACCCAGAACAGGCTTTGGCACCTCTGAGTTAGCACCTGCAAGGTCTGAACTGAAGCACTGGGTTCCGAGTGGGTGTTGCTGGCAGCAGATGGGGGGCCACTGGCCACTGGC
>NW_010425436.1:6366-6637 GCF_000710305.1 Buceros rhinoceros silvestris
AGAAGACGGGATGCCGCTGCCACCCCTCCTGAGGTCAGACGCCCTGAGCACTGGAGACCAGAAGAGCCATTCATGAGGCTGCTGCCCGGCCTGGAGCTGGAGTTTCCTCTGGGGGAGGGAAGGGCTCTGGGCAGCTGCTGCTCCTGTAACCCTGTTTTGGACCTTAAGCTGCCTGTGAGACCATGGCCCCTGGAGCAGACAGTGCCTGGGTGTCTCAGCACCAAAGCTGGGCTGCGATGATGAGGTCGCTGCTGCCAGGCTCTGCTCCACA
>NW_010425436.1:6761-7523 GCF_000710305.1 Buceros rhinoceros silvestris
GTCTCTGCTTTCTGGTACATCCATTCCTTTTTCCCTGCAGTGCAGTGAGGAACCACAGAACACCAAGTGCTAAATCCTGCTCCACCAGGATTTGCCCAATAAGGGCTGAACCTGCAGGGATGCAGTTTTTGTTTTTCAAGACAAGAAGAAATAAGTGTTTCCAGGTAGCGATGGACCCAAGCACCACCACACAACCCTTTGAAAGCTGCTTTGAGCACTGCTCAGCTGTCCTTCACACAGCTCTGACCACAGGCTTCAGTTACCTCATTAAACACGGATGCAAATAACCACGCTGCTTGCAAGGAGGCATCACCTTCCAGTGTCCCGGTGCTTCTGGCCAACAGCGAGTGCCGAGCAGGGCCCGTAGCCCAGCCGGCCAAGCCAGGTATAAATACTGCTGCTCAGAGAGCTCCAGCTCTGGTGTGGAGGGGACAGTTGTGGAACAGGAGGGGGAGCACGGAGGGGTAAGTATTTAATAAATGTACCTCTGCTTTAGGGAATTAAGGAACAATTGGTGTGGTTATTTGCTGCTGATCTCCCTGATCATGGGATGATTTGGGTGCGGGCAGTTTGACTTTGGCTCTCCAACAGCTCCTGCTTACAGAGCAGTGCTCCTTGTAGAAGGAGGTCTGGAGAGCAGGCCCTGGGCTGCTCAGGAGCCCCCTGAAGAACAGCAGAGTGGAAAGGCACAGTGGGGCTGGAGTCCTCATGGTAGAGATACTCCACGCTGGCAGAGTGGTTCCCATGTCTGCAGGCATCCGG
>NW_010425436.1:7647-18091 GCF_000710305.1 Buceros rhinoceros silvestris
CAGCCACAGCACACACCAGTGTTCCTTACGTGCTCGCCTCTGATGGGAGGTGGTGTTTATCCAAGAACTGTCCACGGCCCTTCCCCAGCTGCTGTTCACAGCTGGAACCACTGTGTGTTTCTGGAGGCACTTGCTGGGCAGTGCTGCTTCCTGCTGTGGCTGTTCTCTCCCTACCCACCGCACGTGTGTCCTTCTGAACCCTGAGCAGTTCAGGCCCCGTGGTGCTCTCAGGAGACGCTGAGGCAGCTTTGCCTCCATAGGTAAAACTCAACCCTGGGGCATTTCCCTCTTTGAAGCAGTTTTTTCCTGGTATTTGTTCCTTTGTGACTTCAAGATTTTTATGCTTACTAAGGACTCTCACCTGCCCATGTAAGAGTCTCCAGGGTGAAGGAGGGTGCTAGGTAAGCTGGCTTTCATCAGGGAGCCTGCACGCTGCTCGCGGTGCTGGGCGTCCTCCGCTCCCGCTGACTTCAGCCTCCAGGAATGAGCAGCAGGCCCTGCCTCGCACGTGAGGCCAGACGGCAGCCAGCGAAAGGAGAGGTCCTCCGCTTGGCTTCCCCCAAAAACAGTCTGAGGAGCTCGCAGGGTGTGCGAGGTGTGTATGTGTAGCTCTGCCTGTCTGTACACCCTCATGACTTGTGAATCCAGTTCAGTGGGGAGTAAAAGCATCCAGAGTTTTAAATATCCTGTGACTTCTATGAAAACCAGAGGCTGAGCACAAAAGAAGGAAACCCTGTTAGCCCCTTGGCAAAGGGAGATGATGCAACATGACTTCACACCTTATTTCAAATCTAATTAGATGCTCGGGACTCCCCACAGATGTCAAATGTGCTCCAAACAAGAGAGGATGTTTGCATCTTAACAGACATCAGAGAATCCAACCACAAGCCAAATCCGTGTGAACTCGGGCTCTCTCGAGCTGCCATGGGCACAGGTCTATGTAAGGCTAAGTCCACTAGTCTATGTGCATCAATCTATACGAGCCTGCTAGTTTTTACCACGCCACCAGTGTCTTCCTTTCTGCTGTGTCCCTGTCCCTCAGCCTACACGGGGTGTCCTGACAGCATATTTCAGCTCTCTTTGTAATGAGAAGTTTGGATTCGGGTGCGAGGTGCTTCAGAAAGCTTGTGGCAGGGGGTGCTCGCCGGGGCGGTGGTGAGTGACCAGCATCTGATTGCTAAATGATGTACATGCTCGTTAGGGAGTGAATGGAGCCTGTGATGGAGCAGATAGTGCTGGGCAGCCCCTGCCCAGAGGGGAGCGGGTGCACCAGGGCTGCACCCACTGACCTCTGTGGGAGCTGTGGGTGTGCTTGGGCTGGGAGGGAAACCCCTGCTTCAGCTCCTTGGAATTCCAGCAGGATCCAAGCTTGCCCCTGCATTTCACAGCAGGAACAAGCTGCCTGCCCAGTGCGTCAGGGATTTTTGTGTCAGTCTCTGGCAGAGAGTGAAGATGGCTGTGAACTTCAGCCGTGCTCAGTGCAGTGCTTACCATCACCAAACAGACAAGGCTTAGTGCCTCCCGATACGAACATCACAGCTTGTGCCTGCATCCAAGGCAGAGCAAATGCCGCAGTGTCTTCCGCGGTTTGGAACTGCTGGTGTTAGGGTAACGAGTTCCAGTGCTGCTTGCTTCGGTACCGCCCATTGCTGCTCACAAGGGCTGCTCGTCTGTGCCTGTGTTCTGCCATGGTGTTACCCAAATTCACTGCTCTGCATATCTGCAGGCACCCGGAATGCTGAGCAGACTGCTTTGAGTGGAGGCTGGACGAGATGCCTCCGGAGGCCATGCCCACCCTGGTGATCCCACATCAAATAATGATCGCTACACAGCTAGCGGGGGCACCCCCTGAGGGCCCCTAGCTTGAGAGCTCAGTGTGCACTGGACAAAGGCAGTACATGCTTGTTCCAGGCCCCAGTCTAATCCCACACACTGTACTGGGAGGCTTCCTCTGCATTCAGGCAACAGCTTCATCGATGTCTTCCTCAGGCTGGTGGGAGAATTGGTCTGGTCTCAGCCACTCGCTTCATGGGGCATCTGCTGTGGCACTGTGCATAGTACAAGGCTCCCCTGACCAGAGTAGCTTCCCAGGCAGTCTTACATCAGTGGGAGCGACGCTGCCTTCCATGTGCAGATCAGGTCACCTCTGGCTGTGTTTGGTCCAGATGCTGTCACCTGCTCACCCATCCTGTCACTTCAGGTCCTCCAAGGTGGGCTGCACCCACCAGCGACGGAGTGTGGCCGGTGTACGAATGTCAGTCCATGCTGGCAGCAAGCTTGTTTAAAAGGGAAGTCACTTTTTTCTTCTTCATTTTATGAGATCATAAATACAAGTAGGTGTTTTGTTCCCCCACCCCAGGGCAAAGAAAGGTTGAGACTGGCTTCTGGCAACTCTGGCTGGCTGACAAGGAGCTCCTGAAGCTGTTCTGCCTGATGGGTGGCAAATGCTAGTGGCTGGTTGGTTGAAGCAAGCTCAGGAAGCTGCGCTCAGTCTGTTCAACAGCATATGAAACCCCTCTTTCTGTGAGGAGTGATGAGCTCCAAGCACAGGCTGTCAGGCCAGGTGGAGCAGTGACCACTTCTACAAACCCCTTCTGGGAATCCCAGCCTGTGCTCTCTTCGACTGTCACAAAGTGCATTGAGGACATCCTCAGTTCGCTGCCACCACTCTATGAACAGCCCTGCCACCGCAGTGGCACGAGCCTCCCCAGCTCCCCTGGGCAGTGAGGGAGTGATGAGTAGCACCCCAGCCCTGCTGCTGCAGATCTGACACGGTGGTGGGAGACAAGCAAGTCCCTTCAGGGCAGGATGGACCCCCCCAGCCACCCACAGAAGAGGGCTGACCTGTTCCCCGGGTGTGGAAATGCATCTGAAACCTCCTGATGGCGATTCTGCAGCTTGGAGGAAAATGGAGCGCGGCAGGAGACTGAAAATTGGACAAAGAGCGAAAAACCAGCTCTGGCTTGGGCAAGCCACCTGTTCCTGAGTAGGTCTCTGACACCACTTGTGGTGTTTGGTTTTTGGCTTTCACAGGGGCTTGTCTCGACGCCTGAGCTGTTGGCTAACAGGCTTGCTAAACCCAGCGGGGCGAAGGCTGACGCTGTGATTGCTCTCTCTAAATGCACCAGGAGGTAAAAGCGATCAAGGTAAGAGGCATTAAACCAAAGGACAGTACCGGTGCAAGCACACAGGAGTACCAACTGGCCATGAATAACCGTAGGCCTGATGGTTCCTCACACGCACCACTCCCCTGGCCATGGCAAGGCCACCACCTTCCCCAGCATTCAGTCTTGCAGCTAGTGAGTGACTCCCGTTCTTTCTCTTCGTGCATCCAAGAGGTGTCTAAATGCCAGTGAGTGTCTCCTGGTATGTATCCTAAGGTGACCTTTTCCTTAGGTTAGCAGGCAGCAGCTCTGTTTGGGGCTCCATGCAGAATCTTCTTGCTCCTCCTTTTACTTACGGGACTATTCAGCACACACAGAGCCTGCTCCAACTCCTTTACATTCAGCTAAAATTATCTTCTTGACCTGCTGGTGTGACCCTTTCTGCTCACTACTCCCACACTGAAGCAAGTCTAATGTTTGTGTCCTCCCTTCCAAGCTTCTACCTTGCTCCTTCATGCCTGACCTGCCCTCTCGTCTGTGACCTCTAGCCCTTCTCTCTGGCTCAGGCCCCTTTCGGTCTCTTTCCAGCAGTCCTTGCTTTAAGATGTGCTCAGAATGATGGGAGCAGGATGAAGCATCTGGATGTTGCTGCAGCTGAGCCTGTAACGCTCCTGTCCCCTGGGTTCCTGAGGAGGAGGAGGAGGAGGAGGAGGAGGAGGGCTTGCTTTCAGGAAGCAAACACAGCAACACGTTTTTCAGCAGAACCTACAGGTGGAAACATGCCTCCAAAGCATTGCATTCCAGCATACCACGGCTGTTCTTCGTGCCCTTTGTGCAAACCCCGCTTCGTTACCATAGATCTAAACCAATGCGTCGTGCTCCTCCGAGCAGGGATGGTCCCTTTGCTCTGGGGAGCCTCCAGCACTTCCCGCAATCGCTTCGTGTTTCCTGGTGTGGGGAGGAGGGTGAAGAGAAGGCCCGTGCTGGAAAGACAGAGGTCATTAAAATGCAGAGGAGCGGAGTCTGAAGCAAAACCCACTGCAGTGATCTAGATCATGAAATGTCATGATTTGTGTGTTGTATGCCAATGGACTATTGTTGTATTTTTAGCCAGACCTGGGCTAGCTGTGGGAAACAAACCCATGCTGGCACGCACAAGAGCAGCGTGCAGGGGGCTGTGCTGGCAGAGCTGGAGCAGGCAGCACTGGGTTCCATCCATCCTCCACCTGCTGCTCCCCAGCTTGCTCCCCGCTGCCCCCAGCAAGCCATAAAGCTCCTAGACTGGAGCGAGACCGGCACAGCTCTGGGGACAGCCTCATCAAATGCCCCTGGGGAAGTCCCTGTTGGGAGGTTTGATGTGAAAGGTCGGCCTGAGTTGTCCAGAACAGCTAAGAAATGCAGACAGGCTGTTCAGGAATCTTTTATACGCAAGGTTTATCTGAAGAGGCAGTAAAGAAGCGCGTCCACATCTGAGAGGGGATCCCTCTGCAGTGGCCTGACTAGCAGCCCCGGCATGCCCGCCTTGGGTCTACCCCGGGAACGTGGGGCTGTAGGACTTGGTAGCTCTGCAGGTGGTGGACCTCACCCTGCTGGCAGCCACGAGCTGTCACACAGGCAGCAAATGCAGCTGAGGGTGCTGCAGAGGGGGAGATCATCTCAGGTGAGAATGGCAGGGCTGGGGTAGATGTGTTGTGCTGTGGCAGCCCCTGGCAGTAACCGCAAGGATGGGACATGGCTTTGCTCGTCTCCACAGTGCAGATCGCGGCAGTGGCGCTCATGCTGCCTTCTCTCATTGCTGCTTTGAGCTGCGTTTCCTGTTTGATTGTTCCCTTAATCAAAAGAAAATGAACGCCAATTAAAGTGTCTTACAGAGCGTGAATGGTGTCCAATCCAGAGCACGGAGCACCCCTGAAACAGCAGTAACTGCAGCCTGATTCACCCAGCACTTACAGGAGAAAGGGGTGGATCACGCTTCTCAAGTAAATGCAGTTTAAGAGCCAAGTTTGGTTCATGCAAATCAGAGTTTTCCTGCGACGTGAGATCCTCCTATTTGAGATAGGATGGAAGTGAAAAGGGTGTATCCGTGGCTGTGTGTTTACTCAGACAGGCTCACACATGTTCTCTTGGTAGAACGTACATCTCTTACTTGTACGTAACATGAGGCTTCCAGCAGCCCGGAGAACCTCCAAGAGCAACGTCTGTCACGACAGAAGCCGCCTTCAGCACGCCCAGGCTGCTGGGTTGGTTGGCAGCTCTCTGTGTGTGCTGCTCCTGAACTGTCGTCCCGGTATTTCAAGAACGAACTTTTAACACACGATACATTAATCTATGGAGAATATCAAGCGCTGAAAGCACTGGTTCTGAAGTAAAAGCCGATAGCCCTGGCAGGATGTAGGCAGAAGCTTAGTTTAAGTCCCGCTCAATGAAACTGCATTTAATAGTGGAAATGTACTGAAATGTAACCTGGAAAGAAAAGAGATCGGAATTCCTGTTGTATGTGCTTGGTACCTCAGGTATCAGGAGCTGTTCCACCCCCAGGCAGCAGTTACCATGTTGACACATTCTCTACTAAACGTGCTCTTCATTCTTTCCCTCCCAAGGGAAGACAAGCCCGAGGTGCTTGGCTGGGGACCGGCTCAGGGGACAAGCCCCCGCTTTTACAGCGTGACAAAGGGCGCGCCAGCACGGTATCAGCTGGGGGGTAACCTGCGGGGATCTCTAACGACAGGCTGTCGTGGGAAGGGCTGTAGGGACAGAGGTTTGTGTGAGCGTTGAGAAATTAAAGTCTCGGAGGCTGAGCGGGGCTGGCTGTAGCCAGCAGCTCGCTGAGCAGAGCCCAGCTGAACACTGACGGCTCTTCTTGCCCAGGGTAACCCAGGGCCTGGGCCCCCTCCCCTTCTGCTCTGCAAACCTCTGCTTTGCCAACCAGGACAGAAAAGGACCAGAAGAGCTGCACCGCCTGTGCTGCTGGAGGCTGCCGAGGAGCAGAGGATTGGGCCTCTGGTGCGCTCAGAAGGGGACTGTCTTTTAAAACTGAAAAGCAAACCCAGAATGGTGAAAAGGCCCCGAAAGGCAGAAGAATTACAAATAGGGGTTGAAAGCTAAAGAGAAAATCTTAATGAGATCTCCACCAACCTGTAGAGGAGCACATTTGGATTAAAATGAAATGGAGCTTTGTGCTCTCAGGGCTTCAGCATGAGAATGGAAGAGGAATTATTCACATTTGCTATTTGTGAGGTTGGATTGCTTTTTCTGTGAACTTGTCTTTTTAACTTCTCACCTTGTCAGAAAATTGTGAAAAGCTGCTGGGATGGTGTATTTGGGGTGGCTCTTATCACAGCACAGAGCTGAAACATTTCCATGGTTTCAGAACATGGGCAGAGTTTCCTATTTAATCCCCTTCTCCCCAAGTAACTCCTTTCCCCTCCTGGTAAACCAGCCTGTCCACCACTCACCGACCCGCCTTATATTTCACTACCATCGATATTTTCTCTTTGTGAATACCTATCAATATTTAATACAGCGGTGTCAGTTTTGCTGTAAGATGAGAGGAACAACTAGAAACCTTGAATTATACATTGTCTGGCTGGGGGAAGCTGGGGATAGTTTTCTTCTGGATCCAAAGCTCTTGGAGTTGATCTCCAGGACCTGCATCTTGAAATCCTAATAATGGATGAGCACCAGAAGAAACTCAATCAGCGGCACGAGGGAAGACCCCGCAAAGTGAGGTTCAAAATATCGTCAGCTTACAGTGGTCGAGTGTTAAAACAAGTCTATGAAGACGGGCAGGAGCTCGAGCCCCCAGCCAAAGAGCGCACTCGACGTTTCCTCCGCCACAGCTTTGAGCCGGGGGACCGTTTCTGTGGGGCTGGGGAAACACCAGAAAACAGGTTTTACTCGCCAGCCAAGCTGACTGCCCAGCGGATCAGCATATTCAAAGAGGATAAGAAATACAGTCTCACCAGTAACTCGCCTCTCCTCAGCGACTACCAGGCAGGTGACAGCCACTGCAGGGTAAGTAACGTCCAGCCCAGGGCTGCCAAACCACTTGGACACCTGCTCCAGGCTAATCAATTTTTGTAGCCATACAGTAACAGGAGTCTCAAACCTGAACCTCATTCAGATAAAACTCAGGATTGTCAGTCTGGGGTTTTAGAAGGGCAGTTGTAAATTTTCAGCCTTTATCCCACCAATTCTGTATTCAGCTTACTCTGCAAATGGCCAGACCCGCGTGAGTCGCAGCAGCGCGGTCAGCAGTGAAGACGTCTGCTAGCTGTCCTCCATCCTCTCAGTGGGCTCGCTCGGTAGAAGGTGGGACATTTCCATATGTACACATGTCTATATATAATAAGAGTAATGCAGCTAGAGCAGTCAAATGGAAGGTGGATATTATCTTAGTTAGATTTAAAACATTAAAGTTGCATGACTTCAGCTGGCAAAAAGGTTAGTGCCACCGGCAGTGTCCCAGTGAGTCTCCAAGCGAGGCACCCGCAGCCTCTGGCAAGTCAGGATTCCCCTTCAGCTACCTCAACAATCCCAGCTTAGTTCCACTGGATATTTCGTTAACGCATAATTAATGCCATTGATACAGCAGTGCCTCTTTAGTCCTGATAAAAAGCCAGTACTTGTGTAATATGTTAAGTTGATTAATACCCAGGGATTATGTTCATTTTCTTACCCTGCTGAATTAGATTTACGTATCTCTTACTGCTATTCGGTCTCATCAAATCTCGATGACTAAATTTGCATAATGATGATGGCCTATCGGCACGACTGATAACACAGCCTCACGCTGATAGGTGAACTCCAGATGGAGGATGCTATATGATGTATCAGCAGACTTGTAAAACTCAAGGTGAGTCTTCTCATAGAGAAGACGGTAGAAGGAAGAGGGTGTGAGGTGAGCTGGCTCGGTGGAGCGATACTGGGCTTCTCCCTGGGAGACAGCTCACTCCCGCCCAGTCCAGACAGAACAACAAGCACTTCATGCCAGCAAACAAGGCCCATTGTCCAGCATTGCTTCCCACTCCACCTCAGTCCCATGGCCCTGCGTGGTGGTGGTGGTGGTGGTGACCCAACCCCTTGGCAGATCAAGAGCTGCGCATACCTCCAGAGAGAAATTGCAGCCGCCGCAATATGAAGTTGTGATGTCATCTGTTGTGGTCTGTAGGTAAACAAGGAATGTCACTGGCACACAACTACAGAGACCAAAGTGCTGTAAAAAGCATGAAATGCTTTTTGTGGCCTCGATTTGAATAGGTTAGAAGGGCGCTAATCCTCCGTGCTAATCAAAGTTGCCTGTAGGAAACCCAGATGGCTGATATTTGACCTCTGACTTGATACACTGGACATCTAGTTCAACTGAGAATGTCAAACCACGACGAATCTCACCTGCCCAAAGCCAGAGCACTAATGGGATCTTATCCGCACCGTTAATTTGTTCTGCGTTCCTGGGTAATGCTCATCTCTGTTGCCTGGAGTCCCTGACGGTAAACCCTTGAGTAGTCACACTGTCCAGTACCAGTCGTGGTTTGGATCAGCATCCACTTGGTATGTGGAGATGAAACAAGTATGAGGCTTATAAAGCCTTCTGCCACGGGTAAGGCTTGGTGCTCACCTGCCTCCCCACGACGCATTTCCCCGTGGCAAGGCAGCACCTGACACCTAGGAGAGCTGTCAGCCACCTCACGAGGGCTGGTGTGACTCTGGCAGGGTATTTTCTTAGGAGAACGTCACCTTTTGCATCGCTTCTTGACACGGATACCTAAACGGCGCGGAACAGGAAGGGTGTGTAAAGCGGCAGGCTGTGCTGCCTGGTGTGAAAGGAAAAAGGGATCAGGTGAGCAAAACGCTGCTTTCAGAGAAATGTTTGACCATACCAAGTTCAGCTTTAAAATCATTAGGAAAAATACAAGTTTGAGTGTGGCTGGAGATGGTTCGTTATACTGGCTCCTCACTGTCAGGAACACAATTTAGCGGTAGATAATGATGGGGTTTAATCGTCTGACCCCTTTGCCAGCATTAAATTACAAAGGAAAAAAAAGAAGCTTTATTTTAAACCTGAAAAACCCATCAAAGGCTGCAGCAGAGGTCACCATCACAGGGAATTCCTACTCCCGGCCAAAATCATGAACATCTTTCCCCACCACCCCCCACCCCTTGCCAACTACTCAACCTTCAAAGACATGTAGGTGCCCCCAGTGCAGCGGTGGCTTTTACAGGTATTCCAACACCACTGCTCTTAGAACTGGCCTTCTTTTTTTCCTTGCATGTGGGTTGGAATGAGAACTTCCATCCCAGAAAGTTCCCCCATCCAGAACAGGACGCTAAAGTGAGGCTCCTAAGATCTGACCCATGTCTTGGTCTGATCCCACAGCCTACTCTCCGCCCAGTCCTGCTCAGTGCTCTGGGGGTGGTGGGGAGCTGGCTAGTGCTGCAGAGCTGGCCGAGCAGACCACCATGCAGAGAGCGGCTCTTCAGGAAGCCCAGGGATCATCAGTCTTTGCAGAGTGTATTTATACAGGCGAGACACTGATAAGACCCTTCTACAGGCTTCCCCAATTCTAGATTTTGGCAAGATCATCATCTACACTAACAACCTGAAAATCATCCGTGCACCAATGGACCAGAAAGAGCTCATGAGGAGGATCATCCAGACCGAGGGAGTAAATGACTGGGCCTTCATACATCGGGAAAGGAAAGAAAGACTTGGTGGAGGGCATAAAAGAGATGTGGAAAAAAAGGCAGCCTGCAGCCAGTATGTGCAGGTAAGAAAAAACAGAAAGTGCTTTTTTGCCCCCAAGGCTTTTGGGTCTCACAGCTCCAGTCAGACCACCCAAGCCCCATCTCTCTCTGTGCCTGGCTCTTAGATATATTTGGATTAAAAGCATCGCTTTGTTCCTCTCTCCGCTTGGGGATAACCCATCAGCGCGGCACGGCAGTGTGCGCTCTGGGGACAGCAGTTCTGTTGGCAGACGCTCGTGTCTCCCTCTTGATGCTTCCCCAGGAGACCACTGGCGTTTATGTAGCTTGGCTTAGGTCCACCCTTTGTCACCGTCTCCCAGCGGAGGCAGATCAGGCCGGAGTTTCTCCCGCCTGACAAGGCTAAACACAGCTGCTCTGTGGTTGAGACTGCTGGAGGCTAAAATTTTAATATCGGCTGAAATGAGATTGTGCCTTCCCCTGCTTTTCTCATGGGTTAGGCTTTGCTGGTCAGAATCCCAATTAGCCTGACCATAATTTGATCCCACAAGACATGATGTTGTCGTGCCGGGCACACCCGAAGCATCGCAGTTCTGCAGCTCTGAGACCGGGCTGTGCCGAGCGCGGATTACGGCGGT
>NW_010425436.1:18132-21006 GCF_000710305.1 Buceros rhinoceros silvestris
GGTGCCGAGCGCGGATTACGGCGGTCCTGCAGCACCAGCCTTGCTGATGGCTCGCGTGCACAGAGACCCCAGAACTGACAACGGCCACGAGGAGCAGCGTAGGAGTTGTAGCCTTTGGCAGTTTTGAAATAAACTTGATTTCCAGAAAGAGGGCTTTAACGTAAAACCAAGATTCACCCATCTGCTGGCAGACGCCTGAGTCATCAAACGATGACTCCTGGCCTGCGGAGCAATGTCTGTGGAGAGGGACCTCCATAAGGTAACGGATCGCCTTCCTCTGGTCACCTCGCTGGAGGAGCATGTGCTGGGTGGGGGGACCGCAGCTCCTGTCAGACATTGTTCCAGAGAAAGCTCTTAACCCTGGAAGAACTCAGCAAAGTGCTGCTGTTCTTCATGTTTGGGAACAAAAAGTTAAACTTGAAGGGCCTAAAACTATGGGTTTGTTTCTTTCTTTTAGAAGGATTTTGGACTTTGTGTGCACAGATATTATGAATATTCATTTAAAGATGACCAAACCACAGGACAGTTATTCTTCTGAAGAAGTCAGTTAATCTGGACTATCAAATTCAGAGGCAGGCACCAATAGGGAGCACGTCTGGCACCAGCTCCTCATGAAGGATTTTGGACTTTCTGTGCACAGATATTATGAATATTCATTTAAAGATGACCAAACCACAGGACAGTTATTCTTCTGAAGAAGTCAGTTAATCTGGACTATCAAATTCAGAGGCAGGCACCAATAGGGAGCACGTCTGGCACCAGCTCCTCATACCTCAGCAAAAACCTTGTTCCGTAGTGCCATGCCAAGTAGAACCGCGGCACAGGAATGATGCAGGGCTCTGCACCTTACATCAAAACACCATCCACACCGTGCTGCATTCTTCCTGGTGCAGACAGTTAATCGTTCCTGGGCAGTGGAGGAGCATGCAGAATTGGGATACGGTGAGAGGCCATGCTAAGTAGAACCGCGGCACAGGAATGACGCAGGGCTCTGCACCTTACATCAAAACACCATCCACACCGTGCTGCATTCTTCCTGGTGCAGACAGTTAATCGTTCCTGGGCTCTGTGGCAGCACTGAATTTTAAGATGGGGTTTGAAAGAGGCTGTCTGGCACCTGGGAGAGAGTTGCAGGCACAAGGGACAGCTTGCAAGAAGTTGTGTGTGTTGGTGACGAGGATTAGGGGGGAGAGAGCGAGGAGAAATGCCTGAGGAAATGAAGTGTGGCTCAGAACTGAGGACGCAAAGCGGAGAAGATGGATGTGTTAAGAAACAACAGGAAGGTGGGTGGAGCTGGGCAGACCCTTGCAGGAGGAGAAAATCTGCAAGTATTGTGTTATAAGCCCAGTCCCATTAACTTCTCATTTTGTAGAAGTATCTGCCAATTGTCCCCAAGTATATGGGGAATGTTCCAGTAGAGAACTGAATGTTATTGTCAGAGCAACAACGACTTAAAAGACCAGAAGACAGACTTTCCTCCTCCAGGCTGTCGCGACTCGGGTGTTGGATAGAAGTGACAGACTGTTGTGGTGGTTCCTCTCTTCCAGGGCAGAGACGCTTCGCATGGCTGTTCCCGGTGTCTCGGGTCAGGCTCTGCTCCTTGCTCGCTGTGCCATGGCAGCAAGTTTTCAATGCTGGCAAACCGATTCCGAGAGTCCTACAGGGCTCTCCGGTGCCCGGCTTGCAACGAAAGCGGCCTGCAGCCCTGCCAGGTCTGCGCCGCCTGAGCCGGCCCCCCAGCCCTGCAGCAGGCGACCAGCACCGCGGCGATGCTCCGCTGAACCCTCTGAATTATTTACCCGTTGAGCAGCCTCGCTATCACGTCCGGCTTTCAGAAGATGGGGAAGGCATGTTACACACGTCCTGCTGTAACTGTGAATGCCACACCTCTGCTACCGGCTGTCCCTCTGGTCCACCACATCACCCAGTCTAACTCTGAACGAGCCCAGACCCCGCTGTCTGCTGGGCGGACACAGCCCCTGACCCAGAGGAGAGCATCGGCTTTCGGGAGCCGAGCACCTGCGGAAACGCACTGAATGTGCTGGCACCATCCCTCCGTCAGGGGTTGGGTGCCCGACACACCGGGCACCCCGGTAACACCACTAGCAGCGCCAGCAGGTGCAGCTTGGGCACGTCGGTGCGGTGTCAGGGTGTTGGGACCAGCAGAGCGGTGCCTCCTCACGGCTCTGACTTGCTGAACATTCGCAGTTAACCCTGCACTTGCCCTGTGGTGTCACAAGCATTTCCTGAGGATTCCGCTGATCCTGGCAAATCAGCAGACACAAAGAGTCCTTCGGGGTCTGGTTTACGGGAAGAAATTGCAAACCCTCCCCAAACGCAGAGCTACAGAAAATGTACAGTATTATTGTCATAGAGAGAAGGCGTTATGTTTTCAGCCTGCTCACGAGGAAGTGCTGAACGAAAACTCGCCCGTGCGGCGCTCAGCACTTTCCAGGATCGGGCCGGTGGTGGGCAGGACTTCTCTTGCTCGACGTGAATCCCACGTTGTAAGCTTCGAGACAAACGCTCGTTAGCTGAGGTGAAGCAACGATGTGGGGTGCTTTGCAGGCACAGAACAAGGGGCTTCGAGAGGCCGAGGCAAACAGGGGAAAGGGTATTTTCTCCCCAGAGCACTAACCTAGTACATTTTGTACTCACGAGCGATGTTAACGCGGCCTGAGCTCACCTCTTGCCTCTGAGGCTCAGGGGAGCGGAGGCGGCTCACAGGTGCTGCCTGCTGAGGGTGCGAGTCTGGACAGGGTAATTCGCGGCCAGGTTTCTGTTTTCCTGTGGTAGGTTATAAGATTTCTCTGCAATATCTAAATGATTAGAAATAATGCTGCTCTAGCTCTTGGTCTTCCAAATGTCTCCTGC
>NW_010425436.1:21119-21987 GCF_000710305.1 Buceros rhinoceros silvestris
AATTGTTCAGTGGGTGCTGAGGGCTTACTTTTCAAAAAAACGTGCATCAAGCTATAGCAGGTACTTGGCTGGCACCATTTGTCCTCAGGATCCACAGCAGGAGAAAACTTAGTCCCCAGGTACCTCCAGGGGCTGACGAGACCTCCCAAACCAGGAGCCATTCTCAAGCAGATCTCTTCCCTCAAATTTGACCTGTTTGATCTCATAGTTGGGCTCGTTTAAAAGTTTGCCAGCTTAAGATAAGAAAAAAGCAATCTGGCAAAATTGTTGCCTGGTAGTTTAATGTTTACAAAAAAAGTAGACACAAACACGCATTTACAAAATCAGTATTTATTGTTCTTTGGTAATTACACTGTTTCCCAACCACTGCTGCTCCTCCTGGCTGTGTCAGCAGTTCGCAGTCGTCCGGACAGTCATCAGGGTGATGCTCGCAGTGAGGAGCCGAGCTCTTCCCTGATTTAGTCCGGAAGCCCCCGAGCACCGGGGACCGCAGGGCTTGTTTGTGCGTTTCGTCAGGGCCGGGCTGTGAGCGACACAGCCAGAGCAGCAGCGGGCAGGTCCGCTCCCCCCACTGCAAATGCACTCATTTTATTTTTTGGTAATGCACTGACTTGATTTACCCAATAAACGCTCCCTTATTTCACATGAAAAAGGGGTTTGAGCTTCACAAAGCATCATGGTGAAGTTACTGTTGAGGCAGCGGGTTACTTGTACACGTTGCTGGTTAAATTTCCTCACCAGCCAGAAGCTCCCGGCTGTGCACAGCGCAGTGCGAAGGTGTGAGGAGTGGCTCCCACTGCAGGGCCAGCGCTGCCCGTCACAGTCACTGCTGCCCTTACAGAACCACAGACTGGTTTGGGTTGCAGGG
>NW_010425437.1:0-1676 GCF_000710305.1 Buceros rhinoceros silvestris
GGCTGAAATCGGTCGCATCCATCCTACCCCCACAGTCATTAAGTTAGGAGATTTCCCTTTCTTATTATTTTTTTTCTCCCCAATTGGAAGGGTGGGTTGTGAATATTTTTCTTTTTTTTTCTTTTTTTTTTTTTCCCAGGGTGACAACACTTCATCAACACAGGAATGTATTCCTCACTGCTTGCATGTGTTTTACCATCAAAAGTACATAAAATAGGCCTGTATACCCCCGTATCCAAAGTCAAAGTAATTTCTTATTGAGAATTTTCTCGTGTTAATCAAAATGTTATTTACCTTACTTAATAGTGAAACAAAAATGATAAAAGAGGAGAGAGAGACAGATCAAAGCCAACCAAATCTCTGTGGCACTCAAAGACATCTCCTACCTTGGGCTTGGGGATTTTTTCTTAAAGGCGAGGCGCACATTCCTAAGCAGCTATGTACAAAGCCCCCCCTGAAATCTTGTCTGTGTAAAGTTAGAGTGTGTTCAGGATTTTTTTTTTTCCTCTCTCCCAAGGCTGATCGCTAATAATACATCGAAAGCACTTCCCTTTAGGTTGTGGGAAATCTATTCCCTTTACCTTGCCTCCTTTTTTTTCCCCCTGAAGGCTGTAACTTTACTTTTTTTTTCTCTCTCTCTTTTTTTTTTTTATCAGTTTGCACAATCGCTTAGATAAACACCAAGAAGGAGACTTCTCTTTAATTACCCAACGCACATCTTTCTGGGGGGCAAACAGCGGTCTGATTATTTTTTTTGTTTGTTTGTTTCACCTGCCAAACTAAAGGAGAGGTAGAAAAAGGAAGATGCAAGCGATTTGGGACCTTGAACAAGGCAAATATGGTTTTGGTATGTTTACTTATAGTTTTTTTTCTTCTTCTTTGACACTTTTTTCGGGCAATGTGTTGTGATTCTTGTGTTTCTCTTTTAAGGAAAACAAAAAAACCAAAAAAGCAAATGTTAGCTAACGTACGTCTTAAACGATCGTTTCTAAGGTTACGTGGGTTGCTCTAAGGAGGGGAAGAGGGGAGGGGGGGAGACCCAAGTCTGTGTAATTGCAGCACCATCAGTTAGCACGTCCTTTAGCTAAATAAAGCAAGCAGCAAACAAACAAACAAGCGACCAAACCCAACGACCGGAATCGGTTTCCAGGTCCGAGGAGGCGAAGGCAAAGTGCCTCAAAGTCATTTCCAAAGCAGCGTCCAGGAGACAGACCCGGGCGCAGCCTCCCCTGCCTGGGTTGCAGGCTGCTCGGGGGGCAGCGGAGGACTGACCTGCTCGGGAGGGTGGGGAGGGGAGGACAGGACTCTTAACTTAAGTGATAGGTATTAAACTGCCCGGAATTGTGTCGCCGTGTGCAGCTGGCAGCATTTATTTAGGGGAAGAGGGGAGAAATAAAAAGAGAAAGAGGTCTGTGGTGAAGGTATTGAGCCGAGATCCCCTCTCCCCCTCCGGTCCCTTCCCTGGCTAAGCAAGTACAATGGAAAGAAGCTGGAATATACTCACCATCCGAAGGTGTGGTTGGCAGTTCGGCTGAGGCTTTAAGGCAATTATTTATCCTTTTTTTTTTTTTAAGTATTATTGCAAAAGACGTAGATCTGATTTTAAGTAGCAAAAGTGTTTTGCTCTGACAACAGCATGCGAGGCACGGTTCCTCGTTAAAAAAAAAAAATCACAA
>NW_010425437.1:1788-4327 GCF_000710305.1 Buceros rhinoceros silvestris
CACAAAACAGGATTCTCTCCCCCCCCCCCCCATCCCTTATCACTGTCCCTTAAAAATACCTATTCGGTACAGCGCTCGCAGAAACCCCGATGCCGAAATCTTATAGTCCGGTCTAGGAGTGCCCAAGCCAATTAACTTTAAATCCTTAGGAATTAATCAGATTAAAATGTACAGAAGTTTCATTCTCGCATGCATACGTGAGCCAAAAGTCGTTTCCCTTTAAGAGATCCTTTTCTTTTAAAGTTGAATTTTAGGCAGATAAGAGACTTACACTAGGGGGCAGCCAGATACTGTACTTGCTCCAATCTTCAGCAATTTTTTTCCTCTCTCACAGCATATGCTCTGATTTAGCACTGTAAATTTTTCAGAGGACCCAACTCTGACAGCCCCTGGTGATTTTCAAAGTACCACAAGCCAGTGGTTAAAAATTGCATTGACTTGGAAGTTCAGAGGC
Source organism: Buceros rhinoceros silvestris (assembly GCF_000710305.1). NCBI lineage: Eukaryota > Metazoa > Chordata > Aves > Bucerotiformes > Bucerotidae > Buceros > Buceros rhinoceros. The sequence continues at coordinate 2,243 of NW_010425437.1, forward strand.
ACACAATAGGAGCCACTTTCCCTATTCATGGAACTTCAGTGTGGTGGAAGAGAAAAACACACACATACTACATTGAGGGAGAAGAGGAATTCATTGAATTCTGTTAGACGTAACTGCTTTCCACTGAGTTCAGAGCGAAACTCGGTATTTGTTCGATGCTGTATTCATATTGCGATTTAATCTAGAAAGAATTAGAGGACTGTTAGGCAGCTTTCTGCCAGGAATGCAGCTTCCCCCTCCTTCCTCCTCTTTTTTAAAACCTAAAGATTTACACCGGCTCTATCCCCAACTCTATTTTAGCAAAATAAATCCTTCCACTCCCTCTCATTAAAATAAATTTACATCTGCAGTAAAATGGCAGGAGGGATGCAGTTGTTTATTTGGAAAACCAACACGGTCTTACTTTTAAAACAGGGCATTTCTATTGTCATCAGGCTTGGAGAAGGACAGTTGAGAATCTCCCCCTTCTTTGCGAGGCGCTCAGCTTTCCAGTATTACTTAGCGAAATTAGCTGCAGTTCATTTTTACATTCATCTGTTCTGCCTCAACCCACTCGCAGGGGTGTTTTCAGATAAATAGCAAAGCATCTAATGGTGCTAATAGATAGTTATATTGCTGCATCCCTCGAAGAGCAAATAGTTAATCTGGGGCATTCTTCATTAATGCTTGAGCAATCAGCGTATACGGCGGCTTTTAAGCGTATATCAATGGCTTTTCATTTTTACAATCATACGTTCAAACTATTAATATTGTACGTCCTGTTAAAATAGCTTTCTCTTCTGATTTCTGCATTTGTTGAGATGGCGTGAATGTTTTTTCATATGGTGAATTAATCCTGTTTACTTTGTCAGATTCAAGACAGGAAAGGTTGGTGTTGGGTTGTGGTTGGGTTTTTGGTTGGGGTTTTGTGTTTTGGTTTGGGGGGTTTTTTTTCCTCAGGAAATTCACCATCAGCAACAGTCTGTGACTATTCTGCATTTTGAACCCCCGCCTTCTCCTACTCTCCCCGAAAGATGACCTCCTCGACTCGAGGTTATTGGGAAATCAGAGGGCAGTTTCCCCATATTTTAACGGGAAAAGATTCCTTTACCCCCGTCTGTCTTTCCAGTCCCTCCTGGTCTCTGGTTCAGGGAAAGGTTATTTTTGCTCCGTGAGGATCAATGAGAACGCTGCAGCCTTGTCTTTGAAATTGAGCCGCAGCGCATCTTCGTTCGCGGGGTCTCACCACGGCAGGTTTCTAAGCAGGACGTGGTCAAGTCTAAGTGCTTTTTACAACTTTTCACCATCTCAGCACCTGCGGCTTGTACCACACGTATGATTTCTGCGGCAGAAAGCGGTGTGTTTGTGTAGCAACATGAAAAAGTGTGTGTGAGGAGGTGAGGGGCAATTAATCCTTTACAGAGTTGTGCCCAGGTCTGGGTTCCCCCGTCTGTGCTTAGTGACCAGCTCAAATGTGAGCGTACATACATGCATGTGTTTGCAGAGGAGGAATTGCCCGGCCGGGCATTTATCTGTCAATTTTAACGTGTTTTCTTTTTCACCTCTCCATCCCTTCGCCTGTTCGAGTGTCTTTTGGACATTTTCACTAGGAGACGAACTCAAAAGTCCCCGTTCTCCTGCCCGGTAGCGGGATATTCAGCGGGAAATAAACAGCTGTCCCCGCGTATTTAGATCGGTTACCTACTCCGCGGTGCTCCCGCTGAAGCAGGGTTGTGTTACCGTGTCAGGGTACGTGTAATCAAAAAAAGACCCCAAACCCCCCAACACCTCAAAATAAAGTTCAAGAGGTTGAGATGAGCTGCTTTAGAGCGATGCCGTGGAGGTTGCGAGGAAAAAGACACGAGTGTCACACTCTGCGTGGCGGGTTTGTTCTTCCATCGTGCTGAGGGCAAGGGGTAAACGGTGTCGTGCCTGAAGCCGCCGTCCTCCCGGCTGCCCGGGGCGGCAGAGGAAGAGGCAGCCGCACGGGGATAAGAGCTCGGGAGGAGCGGCGATGCCCCGTTACTCGCCGGGGACGGGGCTGTGCGAGCGGCTGGTGCCGGAGCGCTGGGGCGGGGTGACGCTCAGCACTCCGCGGCTCGGCGG
>NW_010425438.1:0-9424 GCF_000710305.1 Buceros rhinoceros silvestris
GGGCCGGCACCCCCCGATGGCTGAGGATCACCGGCTGTGAACTGTTCCTGCCGGGGGTCTCGTCTGAAACCGGGTGAGACATCCGGACTCCCAGCCGCTCCGCGCAGGGAGTTTTCCTGCTGTTAAATTTGCTGCGCGGGGTTTTCCTCCCCCCATCTCGCCGCGAGAAGAATTTCACTTTCTCTGCCTGGAAGCCGCTGCAGGGTTTTCACTCCCACCTCGTTGCTGGGTGCCTGCCAAGAGCACTGACCTTGAACAAGACTGTTAAAAAACTTTTTTTTCTCTCCCCCTCTGCACCTGGTTATCTGAGTCCTCTATAGTTGTGTGAGTTTATTGTCCATAAAAAGTTTGTTTCAGTTTCCCAAACGCAGACCGAGGTGTGAATTTTCTTCTTCCCCCTTAAGCCCCTCCTGTCTCGGGCGACACAGAGAGGATCGTTCAGGAATTTGAGGAGCTGTTACCTCGGTCCCTCGACCCTTAACGAAATACATTACTGTATAGCTCTGTTTCTCTTGCTTTCATGTTTCATATTTTTTTTCACTTCTGTCCCATGAAATCCTTACACACCTCTGAAGACCCAGTCAAGGGTGTTAATGAGCCAGATGGTGATCTCCTTCCCACTGCCTCCATGTTTCAATTAAAGGCAAATATTCAAAAAGGACTGTTTTGTGACCCAATACAGACATCGCTCCTTTGCCATTTGGTGACTTCACAGTGTATCGCCGTGCAGGAAAAGCTCCCCTGGATATTCTGGTGGTACTCAGAGATGACGTGGCAGCAAGCATTCACAGGGAAAGCATGTGTCCTTCCTCTGTCCTGTACCACAACCCAGAGCACAGAGGTACCACATGCCTGTGGGCCAGGGGCATGTTCTGGCATCACCTGAATGACAAAACGACCTTTGTGAGGAGGCCATCTCTTGTTCTGCTTTTGAAAATTGAGGTAAGAGTGTAACAGCAGACAAGAGCGTGTTGCTGATGGTTGAGGTTTTTGACTGACAGCTAGAGAGAGGCCAGTAACCACCGGAGATGAGAAACACACTTGCCTTTCAGACTTCATGATTTGACCTCACTTGGCCATATATCACTCAGAATACACCGTAAACGACAGCAATTTGGAAAGGGGGAAAAAAAAAGCTTCACTGAAGAGAGATATTAGTCCTTGAGTCTAACATCTACTTTTATAGGATTTTTTAACAGAATATTTTACTGTCTAGAGTCCATGTTATCACCTTGTTATAGTTTATCAGGTGACGTAAGTAAATTATCTTAAAATTATTTAAATAGGCTCTTCCTCCTCCTCCTCCAAAAAAAAGAGAAAATAATAATTTTTCCCCAAAACACACTACACACAGTTTCATTTATCTTCAGGGGCCTTTGGACAATCAAAGCTCTTCATACTGCCAGAGTAAAATTCATAAATACCGCTTTCATTTTACACTGAAAGCTTGCTCACTGATGTCTGAATTATTCCAGGGAATTTGATAATACCAAGTAAATGCAGTGTGCAGTTTAAATACGGTTACTTTGATTTTTAATTGCAAATCCTTGTCTCCTTTCTCATTAAGCATATTAGGAGTTTAAAAGGATGCCTTTTATCTAAATCACGTAAGGTCTGAAAAAAATATTTGAAAATCAGGGTTTATAATCAAACTTGGTCCGTTTTGTGCTGGTACACCACTGCATCCTTATGAAATCAAAGAGAAAAATATTCCAAGTTACTACTTGAGCTCATAACAGATCACAATATGTAAGACTTTTGTATCACAGTAAAACCTTTGATTGAATCTGAGCAGTGACAAACAACGAAAAATACTGTTTTCCACTGGGCTGCATGAAGCAACCTCTCCACAGGTAGCAACAAAACACGTGCAGCACATTTCAGTTTCTCATCAGTTCCCTAGGAGTGTATGAACATTCTTCAATAGACTCCCAGATTTCCCTTCAGATTAGTAAGGTGCTTTTGTGGATTCGATTTTTCAGAAAAGCTTTGACAAAGTGGATTATTAACAAAAACCATTTGCACTGTTGCAGGGCTCAAACATTCTGTGGGCAGTGTTCCAGAAATAAATCAAAATTGCAATAGCATCGCACAAACCCAGCACTGTTTCACTTAGAGAGAAGTGGGTTTACAGAGCAGGATTCTGAACAAACCCAGGCCAATAAACCACGTAAGTGAATCCTTCGGAGCAGAGTAAATTGGCTACGCTGAATGCCCAACCTGTGCAGCAGACTGCTGCTGGTGCCGAGTGACTTGGTGCCTCTTGGGTCAGTTCTGCGAGCAGGCACGCTGAGAAGCACCTTGGCTTTTTTTCTGCAGTGAAAATCTCCCCTTGAATACAACCACAAATTAGCAGTGCAGGAGTCAGCTCTGGGAGTAAATCCACATGGAGAATTGTGTATTGGCTTCATCACTCTCCAGGCCGGAAGAAAAAGAAAGGCTGTTGTCTATCTCCACCCCAGGAGCTGCAGTGGTAGAGCAGTACTACAGACCTGCGCTTGAACTAAAGAAATCTGTGCTTTTCTGTTTTAAAGGCAGCTGACACGGAATGCTGTGTGTAGGCACATGTGGGGCCCAATGAGGTTACAGAACATCTGCACTAATCTCAGTGGCACCTCTTTAGACCCATTTTTGAACTGTCATCAGAATTGTCACACCACTGCTCAGACAAAAATGTGTTACATCTAGTAACATCTAGTTATATTTCAATATGAAGCACGATGTTACGAAATATACTTTTTTCAGGTATAATATATGGGAATACCCTTTTTTCTTTGGCAGGCTAAGGGATTTTAAATGAAGCAATACTCTACCACTACTTACTCAAAAGCAGATGTATTCATTTTCTTAGCTACTGACTGTTGCTTAAGCAGTACTGCAGCTGTGGTTTTCCCAATGCATGAAAGCCAAGAGTTGCGTTCATGGGATGTAGGTAAAATGTTCCTAGGATGCACATACCATGGAAACATGTATTCTGAAAACCTTTGAAGGTGGACAACCTCATTTTTAAAGATATACTGACACTTAGCACGTATGGCATTGCTATGTGACTTCACATGAAACTCAGAATAAGAAACAGACACAGAAAAACACATTCCTGCCTTACTCAAGGCACTGATGTACTGGCATGAAAACACTCCTTCCATATCCCACATAAAAAGTCAAAGAGGGGCATGTGTCATAAGATACTATTTTTATCCCAAAGAACGTGGATTCCTGCCTCCCCAGCCACGTTCACCATCTCATCACCAACATGAGAAGCAAAGAAATTAGTATGGAGGTAGTGTGAGAACATGCACTGTTGTTCGGTAAAGATGATATTTGTACCTTAAAGCATATTTGTGTCTGTCTAGAAGCTGTTCAAACTTACACATCAAAGCAGCTCACACTCTCTGTTGTTCAGCACAGAAGAATCTGCCAGCTTCTCCTTAAATGTAGTACAGAGAAGGATCTGATGAGAGCTTCTCCTATTCATACATGCCACTGCAACATCCTTCCCAGGCACACATGAAACACCCGCTCACAAATTATCAACGCCAACGACAAAAAGAGCATGAGCAGAAATGAGAAGAAATTAAAATGCTGATGAAGCATGAGAAATTCATACGAAAGGCTTAACTCATTTCCATTTTATATACGCCTACGTGAAGGCACACCTGAGAGTGCCTAAAGGATGGAGACCTTTGGTGGAAAGGGGCAAACCAAAGCAAGTTGTTACTCAGATACTGCCTTCAAGTTTCTCAGAGAACCTAACATGGCAATGCAGCAAGCATAGCACTAGATGATAAACCACTTTCTGTTTATTCCCCAGGTTCCAGTGATGCTTAAATGGGAAATAGAGAGATTGAAACAATGGTTGCTTACACATGCATCAATATCCCATTCCTAAAATCCAGGATTTATTCTCAGTGTTGGCAGGAAAAAAAAGAGGCTTGCCAAGCTGGATGTGTCACAGACGTACAGCTTGATGCTGGCTAGTAAATCAAAGCAGCATTTGGTCACTGATATGTTAGAAAATGTTATTCCAGTATAACCCACACTCACAGGGTGTATGGCTAAAGCGTCACCAGTTTGCAGTTCATTACGGACCAGATATTACTTACTGGATCCAGGTACGGACCAGATATTATTTACTGGATCATTTATTTTTGAGTTTGGTAGCAAGCAAAATAAGGTTGTGGGTTTTTTTTTCCACTCCCTAAGCACAGAGCAGCTTTCTCAGGAATCAGAACTGACAGCAAAGAAATAAAAAAAATATCACAGCAGTGACCAAGCACAGTATCAGCAGCAAGCAACAGCTGAGAAGCAGCAATAGCTTCTTCTGAAGGCTCTTTTTGAACCATGACTGTTGGGGCAATGGAGAACAGCAATGTCAAATGCGAATTTGAGTGGCCAGCAACCTGTATCCCCCCAAAAAGGGAATTTCTTCCCACTAAATGCAACTGCAATGAAAGCAGATGTGATCACCTAGAGTCCTAAACGTCAGCACAAGGGCCAGGAGCATCAGGCACTAGGAAATCTTTGGGGAACTAGATAGTGGTCTGTCTCATACTGGATGTCGCTCCCTCCATGGGGTCCAGATTAGTCTTGCTAAGATTTTTGTTTCCAGATGATCTCGTATTAGTTCCAAAGCACAGGCCTTTTCAGGATCAATAAACTCTTACTGAAATTATTTCTGTGCTAGAGGCCCTGACAGAACTGCTATGCTGATAACCGAATGTTATACTGATAATGATCAAAAGCAATTTCCTCTCTAACTACCAGCACTATAAACTCACCTTCAGCACAGACAATATATTCAGCTTCTTTCCCTTCTATATACCAGAAGAACAGCTGCTGCAACATTACGTAGCAGAAAGGCTGTCCTTAATGCAGACCTGTGCTCCTATGGCCTTCTGATGATGCCCTCAATGACACTTCAGAGGCATCATCACCTGAACACCAGGAAAAGCGTTAACTCCGATCACACAGTGGTTTTGGCTGGTGGTGATGTTCTACAGCAATCACAGCTGACAGTCAGACTGTACAAAACCTGTTTAAAATGTTTATGTTACACTTGTGGGCAGTACAAGTGTAATGGCTTAAGACAAGTTTGGAGCCCATTCCCTTTACTACTAACCAGCGCTCCACAGAAGGATAGCTAAACCCTAGCAGCATCTGTTAGCAGCTAGTCCAATGGAGTCACACAGAGGAGCGGGTGCTTCTGTGTTAGAGTAACAGAGCCACGAGTGAGCAAAAATTTCACATGCTGAAGTAAGGGCAGAAAAAACCCTTGCCTATTAAAGAAGGGCTCAGACAAGTAGCAAAGCATTTTCTAAAATAATGAAACATTTCTATACGCCTATTTTTTACTAGTGAACATTTTTGAAAACACAACAATAATCTAGCATAACAGAGGCAGGCTACAGCACTGATGCTTAAAAATCCACTCTGGCAATTAGACACAAAGTTTCTAAGAAGTCTTTGAAAAGTGCTAACGAAAAAAGAATCTCTTCTGCTTTACCATCAGTTGGACATACTGGAAGGTTAAAGAATTTCGATAAGGAAAAACCTGAGTTTTGCCTACCAAGACAAAACATTTTTAGTAGATTGCTCTGGAGAACCTGAATGGCTGACAGTATGAGTGATTTGACAAACTCATTGCTCCATAAAGTGTAAGTATTTGCTCTTATTATGGTAAATAAGCTTGTAAATAATCTTGTCAGAACAACGTACATATCTGTCCCGGGTCCAACATGGTGGAACCGGATGCTCTCATGTTGTCTGGCTTTCTTCTTCCCAGAGAGCTGTGGTTCTCCCAAGCTTCTGGGAAGGAGGACACGCCTCTCCAGAATGGAGTCATAAAAGGGGGCGTGTTGAGAGATTCGAGGACATCTTGTTTTCCCCTCTGCTCTATCTACTGTCCTCTCTATCTTGTCTGTGCTGTGGGTTTCTCAAATATGCTGCGCAGGGCTCTTGAATCTCACGCCCTGGGACTGGAAACCTTTATCAAGGAGAGAAAGCCACGTCTGTTACCCTGCTATTTCCCTGAAGCAGTAAAAGACTCCTTCTGCAAAATGGGTAGAACCTTCTCCGTTTTTCTGCCGATTCCTGGCAGGGGTGGTGTGTGAACTGTTTTGCCGTGACGGATTGACCCAGCGGTACCCCTTATCTCTGCATGGATGAAGTAGGCACCAACGCATGGGGGAATTTGAAGATATTCCCTTGGGACGCGACCAGGCCGGTCCGTGGCGCGGATGTATGTGTGGGGGAGTTTGGAAAAAGCATTCCTTGGCAAAGAAGAGTTCTCTGCAGCCACTCTGGAGGAAAGAGGGACTATGTTGTATTTGCATGAAAGGTTTGCTTCAGGAGAAAGTTCTTACATCGAGAACTTTTTCGTCAGGTGAACGGACTGGACTCTTCCTTCCCCCTCCCCCCTCACTGGTGTGGTGAACCATTGTGGGGGGGGAAGTTTGTTTGTAAGCGGGGATCGTTTCGATCGGGAGATTTTATGTGTAATTGTATACCTTCATCTATTTGTCTATTAATTTCTCCCTTTATTTCTTTCTCTCCCTTTTCCAGTCCTGTTTAACTTTGAAAATGATTTTATTTTGGGGGCGTTTTACTATTAAACTTTTTATGTTTCTATCCTTCATATATATAGTCTGTGTGTTATCATTTCCTTTGCCCGACTAAAGCCTTAATGAGCTCGTTAACGTGCTGATATAACTAGCATCTAAAGTTTCTCTTGCATGTGGTTTGGCTGGTTTTGCTTTTCCAGCCAACACACTATTTTGTTGCACCCCTTTCGGTGGGAAACAGCCCCCCTTTTCAACCTGCGACAATATCATAAACATTTAAATGGTAAATTATATGTAGTAGAATACCTGAAGGCTTAAATAAAGGATGCTTGTGGAAAATAGTAAACCATTCATTTAAAAGATGAATTGACGCTTCTAACAAGCCCCCTCTAGAACAGCTGCATCAGTAAAACACATTTTTGTTACAAATGAAAATCACTGCTTTAAAGACACTGGAATTTGCCACAAAAATATCTTAGAACTCTATCTCAGTAATTAAAACTACATTATAAATCTATCTTGCAAAGGATGGGAATTATATTTGCTAGTACATATATTGACACAATAGATCCTGTTTAGCACACAGTGCTGAAATCATGTAAAGAAACTGAGAACTTGAAACAATGGAGATTTTCCTTAGTTAGTTTAATATTGCAGAGATCCTTCTAAGAACATATTGTGGCATATATGGCAGTAAGTATTTAACCAGCTAAGTAGTTACACTGTGCTCATCATTGCGGTGTTTCTAGGATTTAATTTTAAAGGATAATATGAATTTTAAAAACATCTTTCCATTTGAAAAGATCTACTACTTTAAGGAAGGGAGAAATGCCTATCTTAAGAGTATATTAAAAAAAATCAATAATTGGCCTCAAATTACAGCTGCTATACTTGCTCTGATCTCTCGCTGCTTCCCATTTGCAACAGCACCCGCTTGATATGACTGAAAACACTACGAGATAACAACATTGCTGTATGCATTAGTAACCTATGTAACGGAGCTTTTAACAACAATCATAATTATCATTAGAGATATATAGCTGAAATCAAGTCTTTTGTCCTCATTTTTCCCCAAAGTTCAGCTCTACCTTGTTTATGTTGCCTGTCTCCTAGCTACAGGGCTGTTTCCTCTGTATAACCAATTACTGAAGCGTTGGAAATGTCCAAGAATTATCTCTCTGTATGACCTATCTGTGTATATGCTATCATCATAAGCTTTTTGCCATGCTGATGAAAGTAAGTATGTTAAGCTCCTTCCCAAGAGAAAAGAGAAATTTCTTCAGTTGGAAAGGTGACTGAAAAATAATAATGTTAAAAATAAAAATGTTAGACACAGCCCAGGAACAGAATTCTGGAGTCCTGTTTCTCAACAGCCTGTGGGTACCAGGCATTTTCTTCCACTGGGGAACACTGGGGACACTAATTATCTTTCAGTTGGTAGTCCCTAAGGTTAATGGCCACACTAGAGAAGGTGTAAATATCCTCAGGGCTAAGAGTGCATGCTTGAAAGCTGACTCTTATCTAGACTACTCTTGTCTGAGTATGAACATTCTTCACGTAGTTGTGTCAGAGAATTTTACTGGTTTACATAAACTTGAAAGAAGACATTTTTACTATAGTTTCAGACTTTAACACAAACTTCCCCTCCTTTTCTTTTTAAAAATATCACAGTCTTTTAAAATTTCACTGCCAGACTAACTTCCATCTATGCAATCCCAGGTAATATGCTGTAAATCCGCTACTTCAGGCTGAAGAGAAAAAAGGTCAAGAGAGCCTATTAGCTAGTGTGGCATCTATCCACTGTCTAAAGCAGCCATGAAAGCTATTAGCCTGTCAGCATTAGCTCTGATTTAAACACTACAAACACTTTCATTAACTGTGTTGACATAGCTATATATTATTCATTTAACCTGCACTTCATTGTACTCCTGTTATGCAATCACATCTTGCAAATGTGAACCTGAATATAAAGCTAGAGTCTTGGTTGGTGTAAGTCAGAGTATTTTAGTGAAAATAAGACTAACTAGTCTAGCTAAGAATCCAAGCCTACCTCTACACCTGCAAATGCAACTGTATTTCTTCCTAGAATAGGTCCTGATTATGTTTCCATTTTAAGTACAACACCTGGGATTTATGCTCAGCTCATTTTTCATCACATTAAAACACCCATTAAAATGAGAATTTGTACTGTTACAGACAAGGTAAAATTTCACTATGCAAATACACTAAAACTACGTGAATAATTAATCTATTTTTCACATACAAATTTATTCATGGAATAATATCGTCTAATAGCTCCTGTTATGGAGATCACAGCCAGTTTCTCCAAAGCATCCAATAATCAGAAAGCTATGCTGGTTTATTCAGCTGGACTCATTGCCCTTACAGAACACCTTTGTCTCATGATTGGACTATCAGGTTTCTGGTATAAACACCTGCATTTATCAATTCAATTCTTATCAGCTTTAGAATCCATGAAAATACAGCCAGACACTTTCTAAAGTAAGCATTAACAGACACTTAGTTTAAGCATTACACAGTACATGAGAGTCCTACTCTCGGTAGCTGTCGTGCTGAGTTTTTAGCAAATTTAAAGTCCTGGAACAATCAAAAGTGACTAAGTTCTTTGGTAAACAAGCAGTGGTAAATCCAAGAGCCTGGCACTCAAAGCAGTCTGTCTAGTTGGATTATGATTTTTTTGGTAAAGATAGGTTTGAAAACTCAGAGTACTGTTAACAATGTGTTAAACTATAATACATTCACTAATGTCCTTCTCTTCCAGCTAATGGGATTCATAATCCTCTCGCTTCAGCAGCTAAGAGAATTTCCTTCATATTCCTTGGCAGTTACTTCTTACATGCTCT
>NW_010425438.1:9521-23989 GCF_000710305.1 Buceros rhinoceros silvestris
TTCCCTGACGAAAACAAGGTTTAAGTCGCTCCACCAGGTCTAGATGCATTGGTATCTTCTATTCCCATCTCCAGATAGCTATTAGGGTCACACCAGTTTTGAAAAAAAATCACTAATCAACCCAGTCTAGTTGTGTGCTAATTAATGCTAAGCTTAGAACGACTATATTGAACAGATAACCTTAACATATACACATTACTTTAAACTGTGCAGGCCTCTGTCTCCCTGCTCACACAGAATTGTCATTGTAGCTCTGCGGGTGTAATTCTAGGAACAGGCTAGGCTTGTAGAGAGCAGCAGTATCTTGTATTAGACCAGGAGACACAGTCAGGGAAGAGAACAAGCTTTGGGCTCAGAAAAATAACGAAAGTCCTCTGAGACAAAAAAGCTTTCTTGTTTTTCCTCCAACTGTATTATTTGTCTTATGAAAGATAGAACCTTTTCCCTATAGGCCTGACTGTCATTGGTTATAATATATTACTTACAATGAAGATAGGTCAAAAACTAGTTGTAGAACAAAACAAAGCAAACCAAAAAGCCAAAACACAGTTAGGGAAGGTAAAATCATGGCCTAGATATGTAGCAACTCCTTACATGAAACAGCCTGCCTGATAGGTCTCTTCAACCTCAGCACCACGACAGGATTGCTTGTCATGACTGCTAACCTCTAGACCAAACCACGATGATCAGTTTTTTGGAGACAGGGCACAGGCGAGTTGCTCATTAGCACACCGTCAGCTATCTGCAGAAAGCAGGCAGGAAATCGGATGGCACTCAGGTGGAGTTATGTGCGTCTAGGCAATTTAAGGATACAAAGGCATGGCAGGAAGGGCTCTCCATGTGTATCTGTAGCAAAAGGAAGGCTATGGGACATAGGGGCTTGCTGCTCCATGGGCCCTGAGACAAGCACAGTAAGAGCTGAGGAAGATGCTTTCTTTGCCTGAACATTTACTGGCAAGGTCTGTTCCGGGCCTTTCACTGCACCCAGTGTCAGACTCTGGGGGAATGAAGAACTACTCATGACACAGGGAAATCAATGAGGGCGTGCTCAAACAGGAAAATGAGACCATGCGAATGCACAAGATATAACTGACAGGGCTGAGGGAGCTGGTGGATGTCACTACAAAACTGTGATGTTTGAAAGGTCATAGCGACTCAAAAAAGGCAAACATCACACCCATCTTCTAAAAGCTCCAGAGAGAGGACCCACTGAAGCAAAGACTGCCCAACGTCACCTCAGTTCTTTGAGGGATTATGGATCAAACGCCTTTGGGAGGCATTTCCAAAGGCACAAAGAACGAGGAGCTGCTGAAAAAGAGCTGGCAGAGGTTTTCCAGTCAAATCATGTCTGATCCGCTGATTGCTCTCTGTAGTAAGGAGGACTGGTCTGGCCGATCAGGAGATGTCAGTTTGCTTGACTTTAGCAAGGCTGCTGACATGTTCTACATTCTTGCAGCCAGGCTACACTAGCAACAGTGTAGTCAGCAGGGAGATAGGTTTCTTCAGCCAGGAGAAGCGGACATGAAAAGGAATCTTATTGCTGTCTATAACTGACGGAGGAGTGGGTAACGAAGAAGATGGAGCTAGACTGCCTAGTGGTGGTGCACAATGAAAGAATGAAAAGTCACAGTCACAGGTCGCAGCAAAAGGCATTCTTTGCTGTTAGAGTGACCAAACACAGCGAACAGAGGACCAAAGAAGTTCCGATTAAAAGAAATAGCTTATTTCACTGCAAACTATAATTTTCCTAAGGAAGGAAAATCATTGCAGTCATTAGTTGAAGGCCATATAACTACCACGGTTAGCAAAATAACGAAGTAGAGGAACAAGGTAGTACATGATCCAGTTTTCCAGTGAGACAGCAGTGAGATACCAGGCACAATCTAAAAGAGAAGTGAAGGACACCCTTTTCCACCTGAAGGTGATGCTCTCTGGGGGTCAAGGCAGGACATCCCGTCCATGTACTTCACAGGCAGTTGATGCATTTGAAACGAATCAATTCTGCATTTCTCCTCTAAAATAAAAAATTATCTAAGTAGAGTGAAGAAACATGGAAGAGATTTTAAAGCCTCTACTCCATCCAAGTTATTTCTGTCAGTATCTTCCATCCAAACAATCCTCTTTTCCTGTAAGACTCTGATTCTTCAAATACAAATTTATCAATTAATTCAGATTGTCTAGTTTCTTGGAGAAGGTTGATAAAAATATTTAAAATATTTAAAAGGAAAACAAGCCATTTTTCTCGAATATAAATAGACCTCAGAACTAAAAGCAGCTGCAATACAGGATCAGAGCATAAACTGATGTATTACCAGACCGGTATAATAGATGGAGGTTTCATCAGTAATTATTAAGGTCACCCCATGATCTGTGCTATGCAGCATCTTTTTTTTCATTTGTTTGATGTTGGCAATTTGAATTACATAGGCCAAAGTTTTCCACACCAGATACTGGTTCAGGGTAAAATAAACTCTGACATAACTCATATACATACATATAATTTGAATTACAAAGGTTGGTGTGCAAGTAAGTTGGTACTTATCTAATATCTGAGTAGTATTCAACCTTGGAAATGCTTTAACTCCTTTTTTTTAAATTTAAATTATAATACAGAGGGTAGTGTTATCTCATAACTTCTACCAACTTCCCCTCCTACTACTTTTCCACTCGTTTCACACTTTCCAGTTGGAAAAGTTCCAGGTTTGTCTTTGACTGATATTTAATTTAATTTTTTTTTAAATTAGGGCAAATTTTTTTTTTCTCTTTTTCCTCTGCAAAAGGAAGATTTCAGGGAAAAAAGGTATTTTCAGAATTAAAAAATCCCTAAAGTTGCCATGATGTCCTTTCAATGCTATTTGGGAGAGGAAGCTCAGTTTAGCAAGGAAACAAACTGCGAGAAGTTTGCACAGGCTAGCTGAAGCATTTCTGAGACAGGTAAATAGCTCCACTCATTATTTTCACTTTTAAACTGTCCTACAACCCAGGTGCTAGATCAACTTGGTAAAATCTGCTTTAGATGAATTTTAAAATTCTGCTAATATGCCTTCCCTTGACAGAATGGGACAGAATTCTTAATTCATAGCTTGGAACACTAGAATTAGAGGTTTAGATTTTAGCAGGCTTTTTAGAGATTGTTTTCAATCACACCACAAAAGGCATTTCTAAGAGTATGTATTACTAGCACTGAAAACCTGAAATTTCCTGTGGACTTCATAAAGCTGTTTCTGACAGATTACATAATGGCTTGCTGCTAATCAGTTGTAAAAAAACCCCACAACATTATTTTATGGGTTTGGCTTCTGCTGTTTCTTCTCTGATGAAAGAGAAAAATTCCTTGAGCATCAGGAATGGCTGTTTGTTCTCTCACACAAAAAGCCTCTTTCCTTTTTGTTTACTAGAGCACAGGGGTCTCCTGTAAAATACCTAAGCAAAAATGACTCTTGGAATAGAACACACATGTCTTTTCTAAGTTAGGCTTGACCCAGTGATTTGTAATGTCTCAAGGCGCCAGGCTGGCTATTTTATTCTAACACAAACTATCCCACTTTGAAATCAATCTTAGGCGCATATCATAATTTGAAATAAGACCTTAAAAAACATCGCCACACCCTTCCTTATATGCAGAAGTGAAAAAAGATAAAGCAAATTCTGACGCTCAAGAAATAATATCTTTTCTATTCTTTAGCTAGTACAGAAATCATATTAAAAAAGAATTTAGCAAGCAGCTAAGTCTTTCACTCAGGTCCTAATTCAAAGACCCAAGAAACTGCTGAAAAGCTACTGACTTCAAGCATCTCTGGATCAGAGTGCTCCAGCTTAGATGATCAGTTCCATTTTTATTTTGCTCTTCTCAAAGAATGTGACTGAAAAATTCACTATGAATAAATTATCTCATGGAATGAACTGCCTCAGTTTCTGGTGATTTGTTCATAGCTTTTAGATATCAAGAGAATTAATAAAAAACAGAGTACGTCAGAGCTTCAGACTGTCACTTCAGCATTTCACTTTTTTGACTGTCTGAAACCCTTTATCAGGCCATCTCATTGGAAAGGACTCCGTGTCACATCGTTGGCACAAGTATTTAGCAGGGAATTTCTAGCCAAAGGGGGAAGATACGCTGTGATGAATGACCTCAGGCTGTCCCTACAGACCCCCAGCTCTGCGCTGTGCCATGGGCTTGGCAACAGCACCAGCATTTCTAGCAGCCTGTGTAGGCTACAAAACTACATTAAATCAACTTAATACCTGCAAATATTAATTTTGGAGTCATATATTGGTTTTAATTCCTGCGCCTTTTAGTCCCAGCATTTTTAGACAAAACAAACATAAGCAAAATCTTCAGCGTATTGTTAGACTTTAGGAAATGAGTTAATCAGCAAAGAGAGTGAAATTCCTTACGAAATAATGAGTGTGCAGTGGGACCACAAAGGATGGGACTAGTTGGAATACAGAAACGTTCTCTCCTGAATTTTCTGTGTTAACAATTTTGTAAAACCTCTAATTATAACAGCACGAGACCTGCAATTCTCAAATCTAGAGTTTAATATCAGGCTTCTCAGATTTTGTTTTGTGTTCTTATGCCAAGCTGATGCATTGGCTACGTACCCGATATTCGCTTTCTCTGCAACACTGAAACAGCACAAAACCAAACCAACCCCCCAAAAACCGAACCAAAACAAACCCCAGAAAGTTACAGAAGATACTGTTTGTCATTAGAAGAGTAGAATTCATTGCAGCTGCCAAAATCTGTATAATCTGGGTTCACCTGCAAGTGTAGAGAATGCAAAGAGAAAAACACCCCAAAACAGCTCTTTTGTCTCAGAGCCAGGTTGCACGATGTGTAAATTAGCTAGTTCTCACAGACCTCTTCCTAAAGCTTACTGCTGCCATGTCAGGTACCTCCTTAAGATTTATGGATAATGGATGGAAGTTAATGCCACTTACAATTATTTTCTTGCCTCATTCCAATTACACAAACCCAGAAAAGCCCATAAGCACAAGGGGTCTGGACTCAAAAAGCCTAAGTTAAAAGTGGAGTTAGGATTTTTCCTGTAATGAAGCTACTGTCATCTTCCTCCAAAACATAGCTGGGATGAACATAAAGCCTCTTCTGTAGCACAGAAGATTCTGCACTTGCAATGCCTATCATCCCAAGTGGGACTCTATGTGGGAAAAACTTAGGATGATGAAGAGATTCCCACTCCCCCACATCCAATATCTTGTCCAAATAAGCAGAATCACACATAAAGGTGTAGTCTTGCAAAAGAAGACAACACACAAAAAAAAACCTAAAGGAAAAACACACACAAAAAAATACTTTCAGGGAAAGACATAAAAAATAGATGAAGGTTCTGACCACACAGTTCTGGATCCAATTAAATCAATGAAAATTCAGTATCTTTTCATAAGTCTTCATTATCTCCTTTGATCATAATATCTGCCTTTTTATGACCCATTTGAAACCTTAAAGGGTAGGTTATCATCAACATCACATTAAAGAATCACTGTTCCCTTTCCACTTCACACTCCTATCTTTGAAACTGTAGGAATATAATGAACCTTTTGAAATATATATAGTCAAAGATAAAATGTTGACAGTTGTGATGAAAAGAATGAATTTACCTTTATCTAAAAGACACGCTTTTTAAGCCTTGTATAATTATGAGAAATACAAGAGTTGAATTTCTTCCTCAACGTAGTGTTACGTAAGAGCAGCAATTCAAATAGCCATGGCCAATGCTGTTGAAAACTGTAGTACAATATAGACAAAGTTCCATCAATCCTTCCACAAGGCTCTTATCACTCCAGGTTATCTTCAAACATGATTCAGTAGGAACATGTCGGTCATGATGAGATTCAAAAGAAAAGAAAAAGGATAGGGTAAAACTACTACTTCAAAAAAAAAAAAAAATCTCTTCTTAATGCTGTCCAACACAGAAGGATCTCATTGCCAAACATAAACTGAGTGATCCCTATTCACTGTGGCCGTTTCCAACTATCACGTCAGCTGTGATAGCTGGTCTGTATTCAAATCATATCAAGCGAGTCCAACAATGTGAATGGGGATTGAGTGTGCCTGAATTCCCATCCTCTAAATTGGGATAGATTAGCCACCTTACCCCATTAGGATGCTAGGAGTACAGTTTCTTAAATGCCTATCACCACCTAAAACCAATAAATTTTTATGAATACTGAAGTGTCACAAGTAACTTGTTTAGGTAACTACAGGCCCAAGTTTAAACCAGAACAGTTCAGAATGAGACTGCAGCACTCACTTCTGTATCAACTTCTTCCATCCTTTTTGCAAGTTTGCCACATTCCAGCACTCCCTTTGCCACAAAATCAGCCCTGAGCTGATTGCCTGTAGGGTCTGAGCACTCCTTTGCTTCCCATATAGATTGCCGACTGTAATACCGACTTCACTACCCTGCCGTACGAACCATCTCCTCTGCAGCTGACTCAAGTAAACATTCACACAGATTCTATTCACGTTCACTACACACAGCACTCATGACAACATCAAACATCCTATTTCATGATATTTTAGTTTCAACCCTGTGGCTCTCAAAATTGCATGGTTTATTATGTGCTGACAGGCAGTTGACACTATAGAAAACACAAGTCAAGCACCAGATTACTTTCAAGAGATGCTGAAAATTGGTAGATAACACAGAAGAAATTCTATTAACACAAGGTGTGAGCTGGCCTGCAGAGTTAATGCAAGAATAGGTTTCTCTGTATGTTCAGTTCCCACCGCTATTAATGAGCAGTGCATGGCATTTCCCTTGCACCACATCAGCAACCCGACACTGCAAACATGGCCAAGCTAAATGCTTCCTATCCTGAACGCTGATTTATCAAATACACAAACCCATATCTGTAATATGACACTAACTTAAGTGCTATGTTAAATAATGCAACAATATTTTAAGACGGTAAATCAAACAGGAAAGAAATTTCAGTTCAGTGATGCAAACTGAAATATGATGTAGATGTGCTTAATTTATAAATTACTGAACTACACAAGCTGATATCTATCACATCTGTACTTTAAAATACATGTCATATATTTCTGTGGCAATCCAGGAGATTTCTGAAAGCTTCCAATTTTAGCAAGCAGTCAGATACTTTTCTTTGCAATATTATGATCCGTCGTATATGAAATCTGGAATGGTATGCGTTCAAAGAAATAATAATCCAATATTAAATATTTAATTTACATACCGAACTACTTGGGAGAATTCTGTCATCCCAGATTATTAATCATATCAAGTTCGTCTGTTTTAATGCGAAACCCAATAAATCATAAGGATTTTGGACAGTGCTTCTACTTTTACACAGTGATATTGACTAAACACTCTCCTCCACACCCTAAAGATAATAATAATGATGGAGAAAAATTCAAGGATCAATATGCATAAGATTGGAAAAATTCATGACGCAGCACCGAATGAGCAGTCATGCAAGACTTTTGATACCTCAAATACCAAGGAAGCGTAGAATCACGGAAATTAAACCCAGGTAGAACAGGATGTGGCTTTACTTGAATAAAAGCAAGGTTTTTTGTTTTGGTTTGTTTTTTTTAATATGGACACCCTAAATCACTCAAGCAAGACCTCAAACTCTATCTTGACTACATTTTTCAGACGTAATGGTATCTGTGATTAGACTTGATAGTCTTACTTCACATACGGATGTAAGAAGCAACTAGGATTCACCAGGTTTATTTTTCTTTTTTTGGAGCCTAATTAGTACTAATATTATCATCACAATCATGACTGGGAGAAGAACTAAAGCTGCCATTAGGTGAATTAAAATACAAGAAGGAGCAACCTCTGTTTCTCAATCATTCTAGATGTCACTGTCAATCAAGCACTGCCTTACAGTACAGCATCTGCTGGAAAAGTTTTCCTTTTACACTCAAGCTCAGCTGCAGCTCAGCTACTCCATATGTGAATTTTCAGATTTTTCTCATTCACATTCAAGAAACATTTCATTTATAAATTAAAATCATTAAGACTTTTTCCAGTTTCATAAGGGTTATTTAGGGATGACTGTCAGTCAGTGACTGACTGTCACCAGGGATGTAAACAAGAGACATTCTGTAATTTATCATTTCCTGAGCCAAGCACAATGATGTTTTACACGTTCACATCAAGGAAAAGCATGTAATTTGATCAAGCTGCAAGTGCAAACTTCTTGGCAGAGCCTGAGGGAAAGCAATGACAATAATGAAATGGATAGGCAAGCTGTCAAGAGAAGTGAAAGTTCTCTCAACTGCACACTTTTAAAGAAAATCCTGCAGTGGAGGGGCTGAAAATGTTGTTTCCAGCAGTTCCCATGACTGCCTCAGGAGTAAAGGATTAGTTTACGAACTGTGGACGTGTGGTTATTAAATGAAGTCAGATAAGAGTTAAATTCATTCATTTACTTAACTCTGTTGTTGGAGGTGAAGCAAATCCTCGGTGATGTAAATTGGAATTGGAGCTATGACAATTTCTAGCATGAGAGTGTCTGACCCTAGAAGTATTTATTTTGCTTGAAAAAGTAAAGATAGTTTACATGTAAATGAGATGCAGCTTTCCAGCTCTGTAAAATTTGTCAATACGGATGTTAATTTCACAAAGACTGAGCAATCTCTATTCTAGCATAATAATAGGATTTGATCCCACCAACCCTAACTTGTAGCAGTAATTTAATTACGGTGGTGGGACTAGAGGAACAAAATAAAAGCCTCTGTCATGAACATTTTCGGGTGAATGCATATAATACGATATTTTCTTTTATATAATTTCTTTGATGTTTTTCTTGGTGTCTTTCAACATAATGAGTGATGCTAAGAGTTAAAATGAAATGCTAGGGCACCTATTAATTCATTTTTTGGATAGATTTTCAGGGAGTAGTATTTTTAGCAATTGAATCAGAAGGTAGGTAAAAATATGACTTTTATAGGGAAAATACAGTATCAGAACTACTGCTACCCTTTCTCCTCTTCATTATGAAAGAATTTATACCTGAATGCAGAAAACAGTATGCAACTTAAACCTGTCACATGAAGTGTTTCTTGGGAGAATTTCCCCTCCTGGGAGTTCCAGGTATAAATCTAGATTCTCTGGTTTATTCTCACTCCTGATAGCACTGGTCTCAATCTGCAGAATCTCCTTTTAAGGGTTTGAAAAGAGCCTTAAAGCATCTTTAAAAATGCGAGTACTAAATCAATTTCAAGGTGTGTCATAAGATCATAGTACAGGCTATAGACATAATATATTTTTCGAAAAGGACATATTTAAAGTGTCTTCTCAGACACAACACTGAATTAAACCACTGTACCTGAGAACCACCAAGAGAAAAACATCAGGTACAGAAAGACGATAACAGCGCATTTCATTTCTATTCTCATTTCACCCTCTCCTTAAAACATTCTAATTTATTTTGTTTTAATTTTCTTCTGACCTAATCAGATCTGTCCTGATTTTAACATACATATTGTGATACTCTTTCTATAACATTTTCTAATAATCTTCCACCATATCATTTTGTTTGTAATAAAGTAAACAATGCATATGTTTGTGTGATACATGCATCCTGTGATATAAGTTTAAATTACCTGGAACTTATCTCAAAATAAAGCTTAGAAGCCTCTGTTCCGTTTTAATAATTATTCTAAGGCTCTGCGTTTGTGGTACTAATTAAAACGGTAAATTAGTTAACTTACTTAAACACACAGTCTTGTTTGATTTTGCCTTTTTTTTCTTTGTTTGGTTTTGTTTATTCTGAGTTCTTCTTTAATATGCCAGTATTATTTCTGTCCTCTTTGGGTCTATGACTCTACCTTTCATTCATTCTTATATTCCTTCCTCTTTCCTTCCTTGTTTCCTGCTGTCTGCTAGTCACAATCCCTCCATCCCTGCAGAAAGCCACGGGTATTACTCAGGAGCATAATAAAAGCACGTGGTTCAGCTTAACTTCTATTTACCAAAATGCCATGGATGGAACTGGAGTTTTAGCCTGTACTTAAAAAAAAGATGCTGCCAAAAGACTCCAGCGCTTTTCAGAGTGGGATGATGAGAAAATGGTAACCTAGGAAGCGCAGCAGTAATAACATTTACCTGAACTCAAGACAGTTGCTATAATTAAAAACAAAGGAGTTCATTAGTTGGCACTGGATGGAGAATGGTCAACTTGTGTCATACCGACAATATTAAAAGGAGATAATCAGCATCTACCAGAAAAAAACCCCAAAACTTTTTCATACTCTTAATAATATCACTTAAGCATGCATAAGGTCATTTACCATGGCTAAGACAGGTAGAGTAAGTAAGTATCCGCCAGCCCGACGTGGTTGCTAGTAATATCTGCAGAGCACAAAGCCAGAAAGCAGGAAGACCTATCAACTTTCTAACACATTTCCTTGGCAACGACTACTGTTATTGTCAGAAAAAGGCTATAGGGCTAGATCGATTTTCAGTCTGACTTTGTTCTTGTCTTACAAAAATGAAAGACCTGCATGCCACGTCGCAGAGCATTGCCAAAAGAACATCACAGATGTCCAAACTTCATCTATCAACCTAATTCAGGAAACTAGCTTTATGCAGGATAGCACATACCACATTAACCTACCTAGTCCTGTTAGAACTTGAACACATTTTAAACAACTAAATACATGCTTCATTGCTCTATCATTATTTTTAGTAAGGATGAATTTAGCATGGCCGTAACTGCTTGCGAGAGTCTGGCCCTGGACATATTCTAACATCTGTACTTGAAACTTAAATCCCCCATAAACAGCCTTGTGCCTTCAAAAACTATACAACATGAAGCATGTAATCCAACATCAGTTGCCTACCTCACTGCAACAAACAATGTTAAATCAAGCTCAAAAGCCCAAAGGCAGTTTTAAACAAACAAACAAACAAACAAACAAACGCTGTTTCTTTTCACTGAAAAAGGTGAGTAGCCCAGGGAAAATCTCCTTCCCTTTTCACCCCCCTCTTCCATTGTCTTCCCTTCACTCCACGGATAAGTAAGTAGCACTTATTGTCTCCAGTTTGGTGCACACCTCTCCAGGAGACTCCTTTTACATATGGAACCAAATAAGCAGAATTTGGACCAGAGATTTAAAAGCCACATTCTCTTCGACTGGGAAAACAGCTTTAAAAAAAATAAGGGAGTGTGAGTTATCTTATCAAAGAGGATGTAGCTAGAACTTCCACTAGCCATGCCCGTGCAAAAATATTATAAGGATATAAACCCATAATTCTGTAGATCATTAAATAACACTATTATTTTCTTCTTTACTTATTGTTCATTAAGTGCATTTTCATTTCATTGAAGACTTACTATAATGCTGTCTTAGCAGACAGCACATATCAAACTTGTGGTCTTCTTTTGCGTAGATGTAGGCCATGGGCCCACACAACATATATTGAGCTAAGACACCTTTTTTTTTTCTTTTTTTAACACCAGGAAAAAGAGCCAGAAAATATTCCAAAAGCAACTTTCACATTTTCCAAGAAAAAAATTTCACAGAATGCAGATAAAGGTGCTCTTGATGTTTCAAAAATGCGTATGTTCCCTTGATACTCAAGCTTCAGTATCAACTGAATGGGAAATAAAAATGAAAAACCCGATACTTTTTTTTTTGAAAAAAAAAAAATGTTTGCTGTGCAAAGAGATACTTCAGAAAAACTCTAACTAAATTTTCCAGTGAATGAAAAAAATTACATACCTTGCCTGCTCTGCCAGATTATCAGGTAATTCAGTTATTCCATTCTCTAAGTGTAAAACACTCAGAAAAAGAAAAATAATGCAGGAAAAAGTTCCCTGGTTTATAGCACACATTTCACCAACATAAAGCTATTTGATTACCACGATAGGAAGTGGAGCACAAAATCATGGCAGAGACAGATGGAATTAAAAAAAAATATGCACACAATTTAATTGACAGTGCTGAGCTTTACGCTTTTGTTACGTACCTTTACAAAACAGTGACTGACATCTAATTTTGGTAGATGGGTATGGAAGTGGCTAATAGGGTCTAAGCATTATTGCTTTTATATAGATGTGTCTCTCTTTTTCCAAAAAAATAACACCAAGTCCAGCGCTGGCCAATTGGATTGCAGACAGCGAAATGCAGTTATTTCCATCTTTTGTTTGATTTCTGAGAAAAGCTGAAAGTAGGTATCATATACATATCAGATTGGATGTCAGCACTGCCATTGCTTTTTCTTCCTCTTCTCAAAGAGGGTTTGTCTAAATTTCTATAAGTGGAAGATTTTTCAGTTCATTGCATTGCTTTATTTTTTTCCTTAAGGAAACGCTGACCTTTCCTTCTATTCCAAACTCTTCTCCCAAGGTGTTTTAACATAGCCCTGTCCCTGGAAAAGTAAAGCTGGTAATTTTAGCCAGAACCAGACAACCTGGCTTTTCCAAACTAACGATTTAATCAAACAGGCCTATAACGCTAAAACTGCAATGGCAGGTAACTTGGTCACTAACCTAGCTGCTTGCACTTGGCTCGTATCTTTTTCTGGCAGGCACTTCACATGAAGTTAAGAGGCATGCAGGTCTCCCAGTCTGAATAATACCAGCCAGTTCTGCACTTGGGTGGGGGGATACCTGAAGAAAACCCAAACTGCATCAGGAAATGAAAAATGGACTTCAATTGCCGTTATTTTGAGAGAGTTAGAAGTATAATTTCTACCCCTAAATTTTCACGGACATACTGTAAACAGCAGCGTCCACTAATTGTACACTTACACTGGCTTTCACTGTGTTGAGCTACTTTTCTACTGATGTCTGCATCTTACCTTTGAATGCAGATTGCTTCAGTGTATCAACAGGTCAGTTTTTGGGGTTTTTTTTCTTTTTTGCAAGTGGCAGGAGACTATGTTTCTAACAAGATGTAGAATAATGACCTGAGCACAGCAAGGGGGTTACAGATAGGAGTGAAAAATCTCATCTCCAGAAATTCAACACAGCTGGGTACAAGACCATCTCACAGAATGCCTGTGCATCAGGCTCACTCGAATGAAGAGACAGCTTCTGTGTCTAGCAACCTCCCTCAATTTTGTTGTCCACAAAAAGATCAGGCAGTAATTTCTGATGAAAAAGATTGCTTTTTCCTCTTTCAAGAGGGTGGATAACATCAACCTCTTTTGCACAGGCTGCTAGAAACCCATCAAATGATTGTAATTTTTGCAGTAGGGCCTGAGCCAGGATTTAACTGTAGGCTGAAAGAAAAGCTCATGCTGAGATTCCATCTCTAATATAAAATCCCAATGCACAAGGAAAATGTTTACATGTATTTCTTGGATTCAGGCTGCCTCTTATTTAATCAGTGTAAAACTTCGAGAAGTCTCTGGCAGAAAATACTCTTAAGTACTGTAAAAGGACAGATTTTACATTTATTGTACCAATAAATCTAAGACAAGTTTACACAATTGCAGTTCTGTCTCATAATGAAGTGTTTTCATCCAAAACTATTTAAGGAAACTATATACAATTCTTCATTTACAGTCAGACGAATAGAAGCGTTCTTACAGTAAACAGGCAACATAAGATATTTAACAGCAACTCAAAATGAGGCTATGAAACCACCACTTTCAACTTCCACGTAGAAAGAAATGTTGTGATTTCATGATTAGCCATAAATGCCATGCAACATGGAGAGTTTCCTTTACGAAAAAGATGACTCAAAACGAAACAGCAAGTGATTCCAACCACAGCTAAGATAAGGAAAGATAGCATAAGAGGAAAATGAGAGAAGAATCAGTATGCAGTAAAAAAAAAAAAAGAAAAAGAAGCCATTTAGAAAAGGAAATGTAGATAGCAGTTTGATATCAAGACATAACAATGAATTGGCTGCACAACATCAGGATGCCTTAGGACAAGGAAGAAATCACAGCAAGTGCTGCAACAGGCAGGGCAGGTTGCTCCACTCCACCATGCCAGAAGCTGACAGGAACCATCAAAAATGCGGCAAAAAGATGGGATTGCCCCACTGCTCCGCACTCCACAATCACCTGAAGAGCTAGCAGGCAGCCTCGGCTGCAGCATTATAAACCTGGGATTGCCACGTTTCTCCTGTGCTGAGGTGTAACATCCCTGCCTTGGCAAGGAGCATCTCGCCTAATACTGCTCTAGAGTAGCTGCCAGGCACCTACGGTTTTTTCAGTTTTTCGTTTATCTTTTTGGATGTAGGTTCAAGATTCATAGACAGACCTGTAACTGCACCTACTGCGTTCCTGCCCCTCTTCCTCAGACTCTTAACTAGTCACAGCTACACTGCTGCAGCGATCCCTCTCTTTTTGGGGGTAGTAGCAGTGAAATGTGTATCTGGTGGAGCTCAAGAGTATTTGCCGTCTAGCTGGTGCCCTCTCTCACCTTGCCCTTACTACAGCTTTGCTGTACACACACTGTACAAATCAGAATAGTATATAGATTATCCTCTGATTATTTTATCTAAT
>NW_010425439.1:0-318 GCF_000710305.1 Buceros rhinoceros silvestris
CCCTCCCATCCACCTGTTGTTTGTACCAGCCCCCCTCCCTTTGAATAAAGCCTCCCCAACCCGGTGTCAAGGGCTAAAGCACTGTCTTTATTTTCTATTGGAGTCATATCTGGTTGCCAGCTTTCACCGGGAGCACCCAAGGCCGCCCCGCGGAAGGGGAGGCTGAACCTCTCGCGCTGCTTGAGCCTCCCAACCACACTTGCTCCAGGTAGAAAAGATGTATTAAAAACCCAACAATTAAAATCCACCTCTGTGGTGGTTTCCACAGGGGCCAATGCCACGAATCTGCCCCCAAAATCTGAATTTCACCCCAAGAGG
>NW_010425439.1:672-1015 GCF_000710305.1 Buceros rhinoceros silvestris
CTGCAGCATCTTCACCTCTATGGTGTGGAAGAGGTAGAGTCCGGTGGCAAAGAGGAGGACGCCGATGGCAAAGAAGGCCAGCAGGGAGAAGGAGAGCTTGGGAAAGGGCTGCTCGGCGCCCAGTCCCACCAGTGTGCCCAGCGCGGCTACAGCCTGGAGCAGCAGCAGCAGCAGGGCCAGCACTGCCATCCTGCCTGCTGAGTAACGCTGCCGCTGCGCTGCCCGCAGCCCCACGCCCACCTCCGTCCGTGCCTCTGTCACCACGTCCACCAGCATCAGATCTGCGGGGGAACAGGGGTGGCTTAGTGGGGTGGCACCCCACGCCCCCCTTTTTCTCCCCATT
>NW_010425439.1:1129-3063 GCF_000710305.1 Buceros rhinoceros silvestris
GCTGCTCTGCCCTGTCCATGCCCCCCTCTGCAAGCAGTACCCCAAGGGGTGCCCTAAACAAGGGGAAACAAATCCCCCAAAACTCCTCCAACTCTATCAGTCCATCCACCAGCCCCTGCAGCACATGGAGGGACCCCAGCAGGACCCCCCCACCTTACCAGCTGTGCTGGGGGTGGCACCTGCAGCCTGTCCCTGCCTCTGGATGTGCAGCGTTGCCATCACGGCTTCGTGGTCCGAGAAGGGGATGTCCATGCCCGGGGCTGTCCCCGTGGTGGTCCTCAGCTCTTCACACTTCACCGTGAAGCCGGAGAGGGCCTGGGCGAGAGGATGGGGTGGGTCACAGCGATGCCTCCCCACCGCTGCCACCCAGAGCCGGTGGCCAAGGGTCCCCCGTTACCTTGTACAGGATGTAGTCAATGCGGATGCCCAGCGGGAAGGGCAGCAGCTCTGCCTTGATGGTGAAGCAGTTCTTGGGGATGAGGGTGCAGCCATCCTTGCAGCCCTGAGAGCAACCACCTGGGTGAGTGAGTGGCTCTCGGGGTGCCCCTGGGACCCTCCTCACCTGCCACCACTCACCTCAAAGCGCGTGGCCTCGCTGAAGGTGTCCCGCAGCCCCGTCCAGCCACGCAGCAGCCGGATGCCCACGTCTTCGGGGTGCATGTTCAGGTCCCCTCCCAGCAGCACTACGTTGGCTGCCTTCGAGGTGTGTCTGTGGGGACAGGGATAGGTAATCCCCCTCCCCACCCTGCCCTGTGCCAGACTGGCGCGACTGGGAACCCCTGGTGCTCCCCAGCCTTACTCCTGTCTGGGAATGGTGCAACTGGGAGCTCTCTGAAGTACAAGCCCCAGGGGCAGGGGTGACTATGCAGGCCCCAGGGACCTGCAGAGGGGGGATGCTCACCGGATGAACTGGGCCAGCTCCCAGGCTTGCACCAGGCGGTGGGGCAGGTAGGCGTCCTTCTCCCGGCAGTACTCAGCATGCAGCTGGCAAGAGGAGGGGGGCAAAGTGGCTGTGACCCCCATGCCAGCACCTGCCCTGTTCCTAGGATCCCTGCAAACCCACCCAGCCCCTCCAGACAGTCCCTCTGGGGTCTGGCTGACCCTTCTGTCTTCATCTCACCCTTTCTGGGGGCAGCCTGGGATGCTCACCCCACCACACGGCCAGTTTGTGGGTCCCTGCCTGCCCCAGTCCCCTTCCAGAGCAATATGTCATTAAACCGGTGCATAGTCCCAGAAGAAATAGTGCAGAGCAGTGGTGAAAGCAAGGAGCACTGACAAAGGGGTTCGGCCACTCATGTCCCCCTCCTCCCTATTGTCCCCCCTGTGCCGGGTCCTTCCCTGGGGTGCTCACGTGGGTTACGTAGATGTTGAAGACAATCCCAGAGATCTTAGTGATGACGAGGCCGACGGACTTGCCACCGAACCAGTCCCCATGCTGGAGCTGCGGAAGGGGAAGGGGAGCAGAGTGGGGCTGGTAGAGCTCTGTGGGGCCGGGCATCACAATGCTGTATGCCTCCCCTGCCCCACTCACCATGTAGGGGTACCCATTCAGCGAGTACTGGTAGAGGAAGGTGTCCAGGATGGGGAACCTGGAGAAGATGCAGAGGCCGCTGCCGATGACCCCGCTGCAGGAGGGTAGAAGCACGGTGAGGACACACGGTCCCTCCCACCTCTGCCTCCCCCCAGCCCTGAGCCAAGGGGGCTCCCTGGGTGCCTGGATCCCAGTGATCCCAGTGCTCTCCCGTGAGCATCCCAATCCCTAAGCATGGCGCAGCAGAGGTGACCTACAGCACCCGCACCAGTCTCTCCACATGGCAAACACCGAGGACGTGGCACAGCCCTGCCACCACCCCAAGGACAGCCCCGGCAGGCGGAGCAGGGGCTGACCTGGCTCCTTGTACCCGCGGAAGTGATGGGGGACGGGGTGGCAGGCT
>NW_010425439.1:3105-3906 GCF_000710305.1 Buceros rhinoceros silvestris
GTACCTGCGGAAGTAATGGGAGAAGGGGTAGCAGCCTCCCAACTTCGCCTTCAGGTCACTGTAGTCCTGCTCGCTCCACACCTAGAGAACAGTAAGACGGGCTGAGACTGGGCGCACTCGTGTCATGGGCTGAGAACGGGCACGCTCATCTCACGGGCTGCCCTCACCTCTTGGAGAAGCACCAGGTCGAAGCCCTCCTGGCGCAGCGTGTCCCCAATGAGGCTGATGCGCTCCTGCCGCCGCTTGCTCAGGTAGCGGATGGCCCTGCCAGAATGGGGTGATGGTCACAGCTTAGGGGGGATGATGGGGCTTGGGACCCAAACCAGAGGGGAGAGGGCTCCAGTAATGGTACGAGCAGGATGCAGACGGGGGGAGATGGGAGGGACATGGGGACAAGCAGGAGGTGGCTGTTTGGGGACAGCTGTTCCCGCCTGCAGGGTTGAGGCAGCTCATCCCTGGTGGGGATGCAAATAGAGGGCCCTTTTTGGAGGGACCAGATACGACGGGGACAAGGGACATTGCTCAGCTGAGTGCCTTGTGACCCTCTGTGTCTGGGAGAGCGGGGTGAGCCCAAAACAAAGAGGACACGAAGGTGATGCCAAGGTGGGACCCCTCTCCCAGGGCAGGTGTCCCCATGCCCACCCAGTGAACTCTGGACTCACCAGCAGTTGAGGTCGAAGACGCGGAGCCGCAGGGTGGGATCTCCCTCCATCGCTCACCAGGGCTTTGCGGGGGCCGGAGGACGACACCGGGCAGAGTGGGGGTCCTGTGGGGAGCCAGTGGGGGTCCTGTGGGGAGCAG
>NW_010425439.1:4113-4359 GCF_000710305.1 Buceros rhinoceros silvestris
GGGGCCAAGCCAAGCCAGGCCAAGGGCTGGGAGGGAGGAGCACTCAGGGTGCTCCACCGCAGCCCCAGCCATCTCCTCCCCTCCCACCCCCAAAACCCATCCCAAACCCCAACGTGCCCCCACCATGCACCCAAACCACACTGGTGACCCCTCCATCCTGCGGATGGGACACTGGTGGGCCAGGGATGGGGTACAGGGCTCAAACCCTTCATCTGTCGGCAAACTGCGTTCCTGGACGAACTCTGC
>NW_010425440.1:0-1508 GCF_000710305.1 Buceros rhinoceros silvestris
CCGCGTCCCTCGCTGTGAGCCGCACTGTTACGCGCCGGCGGAAAGCGGCGCACACAAGCGGGGCAAGGTTCGGGCCGCTCTCCTCGGAAACCGACGGAGAGCCCCGCCGCCGCCCTGGGCGGCCATCCCCGACGGCTCCCCGGTGCCACTTCCTCCGCCTGGCTGCAGCCCGCTAGGAAGAGCAACCTGGGTGGAGGGTCTCCGGCAGAGCGGGCCTGTCAGGATGTAATAACCCGCCGTGGCCGGGGGGCTGAGCTTTTCTCCCTATTTTAAATTGAAGCCACGCTTAACCTTCTCTCAAGCCTGTGCTGAAGGTGATCTGTATCCTGGGGAGAGTCGCTCCAGGCTATAGGAAGGTTGGAAGTGCTACTTCGCCTCAAGCAGCCCCAGTCCTCCCGCTCAGCTGCAACCGCGGAGAGCAAGGAAGAGAGATGGGGACGAAGGTGCACTTGGGATGCACAGAACCAGGGTTTACATTCTATTTTTCCACCGGGGTCTACAATTTGTCGCCGGTTGATAAAATTTGACTCACTAGCCTCCGTCAGCTACCTGGTGTCAGTTTTGCACTCCACGTCTCCTTAGGGTGAAGTGATTAGGCTCACTAAGGCGGAAAAGGGGATAATGATATAAATATTCTTTCCTTAGTGACAATTCCTATGGTCCCCTGCTGGGAAGTTACAGAAAACTGTGTCTTCGAGGAGCAAGGACGCTGTGAGTGTTTTGCTCTCTGACGGCACCCGGCTTTGATGGTCGAAAAGATTTGCAGAAATCACACCGTCAATGGCAAAATACGGTCATAACCATCCCCGAAATGTCACTCGAGATTTTGGAAGGGAGCGCAGGAAAATATATTTCTGGTGGAAAACAGTTTAAAAATTTACTTATTTGTTCGTTTGTTTCCCAGCCCCCCTCCCGGAAGTCTAAATATGGATTCTCCTACATCAAATATGTAGCTTCTCACCTAACTGCCTAAAAACCCGGACTGCATTTTAAAGTGCGGAAATAAAAATAACCCCGGAAAGGTGTTTTCAATATATATATTATTCCATTAGCAGATCACTATATAGAGAGATCCTTCTCTCTTTCATCATCCCATAAAAAAAAATTAATCGGACATACATATGGATCACAGGTTGTTCGATAAATTTAAATCCACCCAGTTATTTTATAAAGCCAAGAAATGGAAAAAACCCAACAAACCAAAAGAACATGCCACATATCAACCTACAGAAATCTGGCAAAGAAAACAAAATCAACAACAGCAATAAGCACCCACCTTCCCAGAAAAAAAACAAAACAAAACAAAAATCCGCCATAGGACGGTCAGGCTGCGCGCACTCCGCGACGCGGCACAGAGCGGTGCGGAACGGTGCGGAGCAAGGGGTCAGGGTCTCCTACGCGGGAAAGCGCGGCAGTTGGCTCTAGGGGGAGGGAAAGGAATAAAAACTGGGCAGGACCAACAAGCCCGTGCCCAGAGGCTTCTTCGGGATCAACGCGGCACCCTCGCC
>NW_010425441.1:0-424 GCF_000710305.1 Buceros rhinoceros silvestris
GCCCCTGCCCCTCGGTGTGCATCCCACCCTTCCCAGCTCTGACCCAGCAAAAGCCAGGAGCCACCACAGGTGGTGCCGCAGGAGCCAGCCACTGGAGCCCTTCACCCCACACCAGGGCTGGCTGGGCAGGCACTGGGGCACGGGCTGGTGCTCAGAAGTTTTCTGTGAAGAAACGGAAGCCGAAGCGCTCGCAGTGTGCCCTGATGACTTTGGCAAGCGCTGGTGAGCCGCAGAAGAAGACCTGGACCTTTCCTCTCTTCTCCTCTGCCACCTTCCTAAACAGCTTGGGTGAAAGGAGGAGGGGAGGTGGTGGCTCACCCCTCTCCCATCCCTGGGACAGACCCCTGCAGCTGCTGCCTGGCACAGCTCAGCCTTCCCAAGCCCTCACCGCACTCGCTTTCCCGCGGGAGGCAGAAGCGTGCCC
>NW_010425441.1:444-1064 GCF_000710305.1 Buceros rhinoceros silvestris
CCCCTCTCCCATCCCTGGGACAGACCCCTGCAGCTGCTGCCTGGCACAGCTCAGCCTTCCCAAGCCCTCACCGCACTCGCTTTCCCGCGGGAGGCAGAAGCTTCCCGGGATCCAGATATCCCGGAGCATCCCCCTGCTCTGAAACGCGGCTCTCCCGTGCTGTCCCCTGCCCACAGTGGGTTTGGGGAGCTGTGCCAGCCCTCACCTTGCTCCAGTCGGGGCGGCCAGGCTGGGTCCTGGTCCGCAGCCCCGTAATCGAGTCCTTCTGTTCCTTGGCGGCCAGGAGGTCCAGGGCCATCTGCAGCCCAATAGCCTTCATGTCGTTCTTGTTGAGGGCTGACGTCATGTACATGTGCATTTCCAGAAACCGCCCTGGGTGTCCAAGGGGAGCCCGGTTACAGACGGTGGGTCCAGCACCACGTCGTGCCCCCTGGGGTAGAGCGGGGCTCTCCTAGGGTAATGCCAAGCACGAGGCTAGGCACCCCTGGGTCATGGCCTGGCCCCTGCCTCCCACTCGCCTCCCACTCACCTCCCAGCTCCTGCTCAGCCTGCTCCATTTCCAGCTTCGTTAGCAGGCTGACGAACCACTCCAAGTGCCTCTGGTCCCGGTTTATCAAGAT